>NW_027970942.1:0-1125 GCF_054177405.1 Leptonychotes weddellii
CCCGGAGCTCTCCCCACACTTTTTGAGGTCCTCCTGCCATCTGGAGCCCGAGAGATGATGTGTGCAAAGGGCAGGGCTTAGCACAGGCCTGAAACAGGAGGGACCTGTGGTTGTCACCAGTGTTGCCTTTCACAGCTGTGAGACGTGAGGCACCGGATCTGGGAAGGCACTTGCCCCATGGAGATGATGATGCTAATGTCCACAGGTGCTCAGCACATGGCTTCCTCTTGTCCTCAGCACAGTTATGGACACAGGCTTGGACGCCCCCAGCTCACTGAAGGAAACCAGCCCAGGGTCACACAGCTGGTAAGCAGCACAGCTGGATCTCACACTCTAGGCTCCCGGCCCTGTTTCCAGGGGCCACGAAGGGCTTCGTAGACGGGAGGCTGACACTGGCTTTGGGGACACTTCCTCACCTCCACGAGTGATCTCACCTGTTCGAGGCCCCCAAACTCTGTTCACTGCTTCTTCTTTCCCTGCTCCCTGTTCCAGTTATAATCAGGGTGACCCCGGCCATCCTTCCTGGAATTCCCTAGTCCCCCTTATAGGCTGGGCCTATATATATATAGTCTGACTCCACCCCTTCTGTAGCTGGTCTCTCCTATAACCAGGACCACCCGACTCTGGGGCTCTGGAGGCGGGCAGCAGCATCTAAACAGAATTTAATACAAATGTTTTGCTATCCTTGTTTTGTTTTTGTTTGCGTGTCTTTTATGGCTTCTTTATGTTAAAGATACTGCGTTCCTATTTTAGCAGTGCTGAAATGGTTCCTGTTTACAAGAAATTTACACAGTAAGTGGTGGTTTGTAGAGCGTTGATTTTCAGCTGCCTTGGGCCTGAATGAGTTGGGGAAACATTGTGTTAGTCCTAGAGAGAAACAGTTTAGGAAGTTCGGCTCAGGACAGGGCCCAAGAGAGATGATCACGGGGGGTTTGTCTAGTCACCTGGGTCCCTGGCCCTGCCCACCTGCTTGGCTCTCCCCGCCCAGCACACCTGGAGCTGCCAGCTCTCTGGGTGTTGTCTTGGATCCCCCAGGAGAGAAGCTGGTGAATGTTTTCTCTTAAAATGCTCTCATTCCTGGAGGTCCCAAGAGATCCCATGAGAGTCAGCTTGGATTGTTTCCCC
>NW_027970943.1:0-207 GCF_054177405.1 Leptonychotes weddellii
GAAAGAACAAGGTTCTAATTCTCTTTCCAGGCCCTTCCTGTCCAGGGCATTTGGGCTGCCAGCCCTGGCCGCTTTCTCGCTTTCTCCGAGGCTGCTCAGATCCCTCGTTCCCCCGGGGGAAGGTGGGACTATGGGGTGTGAACTGAGTGAGGTCCAAGGTCCTACACATGGTGCCTGGTAGGAGGGGGTGTAGAGGGGAGCGGGGGG
>NW_027970944.1:0-207 GCF_054177405.1 Leptonychotes weddellii
AAATCTCGCCAACTCAATGAGCATAAGGAAAAAATATAGTAATTTTGAATATAGTTGTGTAAGGTCTTGGGTAACTTAAAAAATTACATTTTAGTTTTCTTCCCTATAAAATTACCACCACCTACCTCATAAGGTTGTCATGAGGATCAAATGAGTGCCTAGCTCAGGGGATGTGCTTCTTAAGAACTTAATTTACTTCCTTCAATG
>NW_027970945.1:0-207 GCF_054177405.1 Leptonychotes weddellii
CTGAAGATACCCCTCACCTTAAAAAAGAAGTTAAAAATTCTTATCTTAAAATTAAATAGACATAATTTTTCTTCAAAAATGTACCCTCCTTATCCTTATGTAAAACCTTCTGACTGGGGCGCCTGGGTGGCTCAGTTGGTTAAGCGACTGCCTTTGGCTCAGGTCATGATCCTGGAGTCCCGGGATCGAGTCCCGCATCTGGCTCCC
>NW_027970946.1:0-207 GCF_054177405.1 Leptonychotes weddellii
GATTCGATCACGGGGAGGAAAGCAAACAGATTATTTGATCTGTAAATGCTTTGTTAAACCTAAAACGAATTAGAGGAATACATGAAAATGGTTTTAAATTAAAATAAAATCCCCCGTGGATGGGAAGGGGCCGCCGGAGTGGCCACCGCTGGTCCCTCACGCACCTCACCACCGTCTCCCTGTGAGCCTGCTTGTAGGCGTCAGATG
>NW_027970947.1:0-207 GCF_054177405.1 Leptonychotes weddellii
GAAGTAGACTCCCCGCTGAGCAGGGAGCCCGATGTGGGGCTCGATCCCAGGACCCTGGGATCATGACCTGAGCCGAAGGCAGACGCTTAATGACTGAGCCACCCAGGCGCCCCTCAAGTCAGTGTTTTACTTGGTAAACATGTCTGAGACCATGCATCCCTGGCTGCTAAGCACCATGGCGGACAGGGCTAGAAAGGTAACAGCTTT
>NW_027970948.1:0-207 GCF_054177405.1 Leptonychotes weddellii
CTTCTTTATCTAAGTCAGCTGTCATACCTTGCAGTTGAATTTCCTGTAAGTTGTCTGTCAAATGGCCCTTTTTTAAATGGAGCAGAACGAACCCGAGTTCTGGCTCTCAGAAGCAGAGTGCAGGGTTTCAGCACAAATACTGTCTGAGAATCCCAAATGGGAGCCTGCACACAACAGAACATATCCTGGATTTAAAGAAATGTCCTC
>NW_027970949.1:0-207 GCF_054177405.1 Leptonychotes weddellii
TTTTTTTAAAGATTTTATTTATTTATTTGAGACAGAGAGAATGAGAGAGAGAGAGCACATGAGAGGGGGGAGGGTCAGAGGCAGAAGCAGGCTCCCTGCCGAGCAGGGAGCCCGATGCGGGACTCGATCCAGGGACTCCAGGATCATGACCTGAGCCGAAGGCAGTCGCTTAACCAACTGAGCCACCCAGGCGCCCCAGCTTGTGTT
>NW_027970950.1:0-207 GCF_054177405.1 Leptonychotes weddellii
TAATGGTGGGGGGGGGTGGGGCTGAGTGTATGTGCGGGCAGGGGTATGCAGGGAATCTCTGTATCTCCCTCTCAGTTTTGTTGTCAGCCTGAAATTGCTCTTAAAAAATGTCTTAAAAAAATAAAACACAAACAAAGAATCTTGTTCATCTCAAATGTGCAGATGATGGACACAGGATGCCTTTGCTTTTAAATTATCCGGATAATT
>NW_027970951.1:0-207 GCF_054177405.1 Leptonychotes weddellii
GCCTCACACAAAGAGTGACAAGAACCAGCATGTATCTCTAAGTATAAGTCAGGCCAAATGACATTGTTTCTTTTTCCAAATGTTTATGAGCCTGCAGAGAACAAGAGTACAGAGAGCATGCCTAGGTTTCCACAACGGTAACTGAAAAAAGTACACAAATCTTTGTGTACCAAAGGAGGAAATGTTAGCTAAATGATAATGCCACTG
>NW_027970952.1:0-207 GCF_054177405.1 Leptonychotes weddellii
ACCAAGTCCTTTTTGAAACTATAATTACTTGGTGAGCAAATTACTGTTAATTTGGTTATACTTAGTAGAAATAAGGGTGATTGTAGAGAAAAAATGTTTCAATAACACACCAGAGTGATTACTTGATTCCAATCCTGTTCATTAAAATCTGGACTAGATCCTGATGTTCTCTAGCTTCCTAATATGTCCGACTACAAGTCTCAAAAC
>NW_027970953.1:0-1124 GCF_054177405.1 Leptonychotes weddellii
CTGCTTCTCCCTCTCCCACTCCCCTTGCTTGTGTTCCCTCTCTCACTGTGTGTCTCTATCTGTCAAATAAATAAATGAAATCTTCAAAGAAATAAAAAATAAAATAAAATATATTAAGTATATAAGAGAGTCAAATATGTAATCATTTGTCAGGCTAAATTTCAAGGAAACTTTGAACTTGGAAAAGTGAGCAGGAGCAGAAGACGCATGTCCCTGACAGTGTCCTGTTCCCATGGCAGAGACAGGCATCAAACGTCCTTGCAGTGCAGGCTGAGTGGACCTCACAGGAGAATCTAAACCCACAGCAACAACAACTGTCAAACTGGAAGACGGGTCCATGTAGAATTACTGTGAGGTGTGAACCACCTTGGTACTCGGACAACTTTAGGCCTTTTATTTGGTTCAAGATGATGGTAGACTGGTTATGAGCCCAAGCTCCTGGAAAAGGCAAACTCCAATGTCAGGTAATCCTGAAATACCTGCTAACGTAAGCAGTGTGCAATACACCATGTATTTAACCATCTGGAGGTGATTAGTGATCTGGAAATAAGCTGTCAGCCCGAACACCACAGAGGGCTCCTCTTCATTCTATTGTCTGGGGCAGCGACATCATTCTAGATCCAATTCCAAAAGTCTGGACTTCATTCCAGGAGCAAGGGGAGGTGTCAGATGGGCTGGACGACTTGGTGTCTCTGCCCAGCAGGTGGCGCTGTGGGACCTGGCCTGTGAGGACAGGCTTCTGGTCCAGACCAAGCAGGGAACTACTCTATTCATTCTTGCACACTTGGCAGGTGGTGTCTTCACTGAAGTGTGACTGCAGAACCTGTGTCCCCGCAGCTGCGTGGGGGCTCAGCTCTGACTCCCTCCCTCCTTCCTGCTCCATCTGCCACCCCATGGAGGCCTTGCCCAGGCCGGTGTTCAGACCGGGACAGACCCGCCCACACCTGGAGCTGTTCTCCTCATGAAAAATAATCACCTGCCATGCTACCGGGGCCCAGGGCAAGAGACCCCTGGGGCGGGGAGGAGGGGAAAGCCACCAATGTGGCCTCATGCAGCCGACTCTGGGGCTTCTCTGTCCTGCCCTGAATCCTCTATGGCCTCCTCCCCCACAGACAAGGAGTTGC
>NW_027970954.1:0-207 GCF_054177405.1 Leptonychotes weddellii
CCAGATCGTTACCCTAGTCACCAGGAAGAAAGGGATTATCTTTTCATCATACTTGGGAGCCTCACATGAGACTCTACGTCAGATTCCATTTTCACTCATTATCCCACCAGACTGTTTATCTCAGTCTTAGGATACTGCAACTGCCTTCCAGTCTCTTGGAATTCTTAGCCATTGTGTATGCTGATACCAGATTAATCTTTACAAAAT
>NW_027970955.1:0-207 GCF_054177405.1 Leptonychotes weddellii
GAATCAAAATGTCTGTTTTATCAAGCAGACCTTGAATATGTCCTCCTCTCTCTTTTTGCCAATACCAACTCTACCTGGAGTACCAACCCCAAACTCTGCCAGTATAAATCCTATCCATTTTCCAAGACTTCTTCAGATTCTGCCTCTTCAAAGATATCAGTTCTTTTTTTATTATTATTATTATGTTATGTTAATCACCAAAGATAT
>NW_027970956.1:0-207 GCF_054177405.1 Leptonychotes weddellii
AATCTTTAAAAAAAAAAGAAAATATACTTACTT
Source organism: Leptonychotes weddellii (assembly GCF_054177405.1). Lineage (NCBI taxonomy): Eukaryota > Metazoa > Chordata > Mammalia > Carnivora > Phocidae > Leptonychotes > Leptonychotes weddellii. The sequence goes on from NW_027970956.1 coordinate 34, forward strand.
AAGACTGCTAAATTGTCTTTACCAAATTAGTTGCCGTGTTCTATGTTCTCATTAAATGTTTTGCTTATTTCTTTTAGGGGTCTTGGAGATTTTGTATAATTGTACCTAGAATACACAGACTCGTCCAACTTGTCTGTCCAGACTAGTCCAGATAGTTATGTTTTTTACAGTTGT
>NW_027970957.1:0-207 GCF_054177405.1 Leptonychotes weddellii
TTGCTGTAAAATGGCCAATCCTTTGGAGCCTGGGCACCAGAACTAAGAGGGGATGTGCACCCAAAAAGCCCAGGAGATTATAAATATTAACAATGGGGCCTGGATGCCTCAAGAAGGTCTAGCTACTCTGAGATAACTTGGCTCTCTGAGTTCATGGGTCATCAAAATGGTCAAAACTCAATGATCCAGTACCTGCAAAAAGAGGAA
>NW_027970958.1:0-207 GCF_054177405.1 Leptonychotes weddellii
TTTCGCCTCCCCCCTCCCTTGCCTCTCACAGACAAGGAGACAAGCTCAGGGCTCAGGAGACTGGCCCCAGGTCTGGCATTAAGTCGGGGCCGAGGGGGAAGTGAACACGGAGCCGTCAGACTGGAAGCTGTCCAGACAGCTGCGTGGACCAGGATCACAGCCCGCTGCCTCGCAAAGCCTCCCCGCTCGGTCACGCTGCGGACCCTC
>NW_027970959.1:0-207 GCF_054177405.1 Leptonychotes weddellii
CCCTGTGGTCCCCCATGAAGAACACACCTGCCCAGATGCACATGAGCCCCCCGCGGCCCTGCGTTAAAGGGAATGGCACGGGGCATGTGGACCACCTCGGAGACAGCAGAAGGAGAAGGGGATGCCAGGTGCAGGGACACACGGACACACTTACGGACTGACAGGGTCACTGACTGGGACATGATGGAATTTCAGGACCCGGACACG
>NW_027970960.1:0-207 GCF_054177405.1 Leptonychotes weddellii
AGATCTGGATCACATTTAGGAAGGGAATGCAGAGTATCATGGTAATACTGCTAGTAGGTCAGAGGGTCCTAGTAAAGTCTGCTGAAGAGTGGTTTTCTTCCTCAGCATGTGGTTGGGGTCGCTGGGCATTGTGAACACAGGTGAAGGAGAGAGAATGATCTGGCAGAAACATGGGCAAGCCTTCCCTGGGATGATGGGACAAGAGAT
>NW_027970961.1:0-207 GCF_054177405.1 Leptonychotes weddellii
CAGGTAGTAAAAAAAAAAAAACTACACACACACTCACTCACACACACACAGAAATATTTGATTTTTCCTCAAGGATCAGGCAATCTACTTAGAAATATAAGACACAAACTAAAGCAGCCAGAGAACAAGTCCATGTACTATCTAAAAAATGTGATGGTTAATTAATCAGGCTTGAGTGGGAAATTTTTTAGTTCTTTCCCTCAATCC
>NW_027970962.1:0-207 GCF_054177405.1 Leptonychotes weddellii
GGCGCCCCTATAATTGTTAATTTTTAATAAATTAGCCATTTCACTTTAAAATTACTTTTGTTAACATTTTTGTGATTTTTTTAAGCTAAGGCTCTGTAAGAGAAAAACGTTGTTCCTAAATATATTCAATGTATATTCAAAATGTATAAATAGTTCTTTTTTTAAAAGATTTTTTATTTATTCATTTGAAAGAGAGAGAAAGAACGA
>NW_027970963.1:0-207 GCF_054177405.1 Leptonychotes weddellii
TGTTTAATGTTTAATTATCAAGGAAATATATCTGGCAACGGTGCTAGTTCCAGCATCATGAATTAAATATGGCCCCTCTGGAGTGGGCAGAGTTCAGGAAGAAAGATGGCAGCCTCCCCAGGCCTGGCCTCAGGCAAATTCCTTCTTTCTCTGAGCACAGAAACAGTGAAGGCTCTTCTTCTTCTTTTTTTTTTTTTTTAAATTTTA
>NW_027970964.1:0-1124 GCF_054177405.1 Leptonychotes weddellii
GGCGCGGTGAAGGACAGGATCCCAGCACCACGGGCGAAAATATTTCATGCACTTCATTTTCATATGGCTTCATTTTCACCATACCTATTTCTGAGGCACAGAGTAGGGGGGAAGAAAACATGCACACGTCTGAACAAAATAGATTTTCAGCCGAGTGCATGGAAGAAGAGCTGCCTGAGGGTGGTTCCTTTTCTCTCAACTAGAAGGGCGTGTTTGAAAATGGCACCGTATCTTCCACCTCGTTAGAAAAAGTCAAACTAAAAAAAAAGAAAAAAAGAAAAGAAAAAGAGAGAAACAGAGAAACAGAGGTTTTCTGCAAAAAGCACTGCGTTGTGTCCAAAGGGACGTGTGTGAGACAGTAAATAAAGGAGAGGCGTCCACCGGTGCCAGGCACAGAAGCAAAACGGGGCATTGTGGCTGTGTAGATGGAACATTCTGGAAGCTTGCGGGAATCCCACACGTGCACACCCAGCTTTGTCCCAGCTCAAGCAGAGAGAGAAAGAGAGAGAGAGAGAGAATCCTCCGTTTTCCACACTTTGTTCTATTCAGGCCTTCGACTGATTAGACGAGGCCCACCCACATTGGTGAGCGTGCTTTCACTAGTTCTCTTAGTTCACTTAGCGATCTTTACTTATTCATCGTCCCTGGGGGAAGCAGAGAGGGGGTGCTGTTTACCCAGGATGACCTCTCTCCCGTGGTTCACAAGAAAGTTTTTCCTCTGCAATATTTGCCTTGAATCCCTACAAAAGTGCAGGTGAGGGCAGCCCGCCCGGCCGCATTTCCGCACCAAACTCTGAATCCACAGCCCACATCTGATCTCACGTGGGTGCGTTTCTTTGCTTCCACGCAAGGAAGGATGAAAGAAAAAGCACCCGGTCCTACCAACATGCCTATTTCTACCACCTGGCATCCCAGAGAATTCAACACGTGTGCATGTTTTCTTCCCCCCTACTCTGTGCCTCAGAAATAGGTATGGTGAAAATGAAGCCATATGAAAATGAAGTGCATGAAATATTTTCGCCCGTGGTGCTGGGATCCTGTCCTTCACCGCGCCGGGCGTGGCCAGACGAGCTGACCGCAGAATGAGCACACTGTGGGGACCCATCAATTCTCACTTTATTTCC
>NW_027970965.1:0-207 GCF_054177405.1 Leptonychotes weddellii
GACCAGACCTAGACTTAGTGGCTGCTTCCTGGGGAGTCAGGTTCCAAGCTGGCTGGGGGCATTGGGGATTGAGGCAAATGCCCACAGACTCCAGGTATCCAAACATGGGCAGCTGTCTGAAACAGAGGCTGTACAGAAGCAGCAGCCCCAGGCACCACCAGGGGATCCAGGCACTGTATCCCTGAGAAGGTTCCCCTGCACAAGTTG
>NW_027970966.1:0-207 GCF_054177405.1 Leptonychotes weddellii
TAATTGCATTCCCTCATATACGACCACCATTAATAGTTTAAGGTATAACCTTCCAGATTCTTCTGTGTGTTTGCTACCACATATACACATTGATACACATTTACTTTACAAAAATTGGGTTTACTGCCGTAGAGCCTGCTAAAGCTTGTATTTTTACCTGTGTATTTCAGAGACCTCATCCCATGGAGCAGATGTATATTGTCTTCT
>NW_027970967.1:0-207 GCF_054177405.1 Leptonychotes weddellii
GGGGGGATGGGTTAGCCTGGTGATGGGTATTAAAGAGGGCACGTTCTGCATGGAGCACTGGGTGTTATGCACAAACTATGAATCATGGAACACTACATCAAAAACTAATGATGTAATGTATGGTAACTAACACAATTAAAATAAAATAAAATAAAATAACATAGCTGCCATTGTGATTCTGTTTAATATTTTCAAAGATGCTCTGAG
>NW_027970968.1:0-207 GCF_054177405.1 Leptonychotes weddellii
CACTTTTGCCCCCCCCCCATTTTTCTTATATAAACCTGGAAATATTTCCAGCACTTTGGAGACAGTCTTTGAGACATTACCTGGCTGTCTTCCCGGTGTGGGCCTCCCTGAAAGAACTTCCTCTCTTGTCTACCCACCCCCCCGCCAATGTGTCTTTCTGCCTTGGATTTTGTCAGCAGTGAGTGGCCAAAACTGGTCCGTTTGGGA
>NW_027970969.1:0-207 GCF_054177405.1 Leptonychotes weddellii
TAAATGTTATATTTTTCTCAATATACAGGTATAAAGTCAACTTCAGATTTCTTTTTTTTTTGTTTGTTTTCATTTTTTTTTATTCTTATGTTAATCCCCATACATTACATCATTAGTTCTAGATGAAGTGTTCCATGATTCATTGTTTGTGCATAACACCCAGTGCTCCATGCAGAACGTGCCCTCCTCAATACCCACCACCAGGCC
>NW_027970970.1:0-207 GCF_054177405.1 Leptonychotes weddellii
CCTATTTGACAAGGGGCATAGCATTCTGGTGCATATATTTAAACATGAATAATTCTTTTTTTTTTCTTTTTTCTTAATTTTTTTATTCTTATATTATCCCCATACATTACATTATTAGTTTTAGATGTAGTGTTCCATGATTCATTGTTTGTGCATAACACCCAGTGCTCCATGCAGAATGTGCCCTCCTCAATACCCATCACAGGG
>NW_027970971.1:0-207 GCF_054177405.1 Leptonychotes weddellii
GTTTCCCTAGTGGCTGTCAGAGATGTAAGGATTTGAAAGAGCAAACCAAACACCTTGCCTTTGGCCTTGACTTTGTGTTACAACTCTACGGGCTTCACTGTGTCAACAGTTTAGTATAAAGAGCCCGAGCGGTAGCAAATGCTCAGCCAGGGTAGCAATGGTGCTGAAATGCCCGAGCTGGGATGCACGGCGTCTGACATGCTGAAC
>NW_027970972.1:0-207 GCF_054177405.1 Leptonychotes weddellii
TATATATCAACTAACTTGATTTAAATAAAACCTTGAAATTAATTTGATTAATAATAAATAGACAAACTACAGTGTCTTACACAAACAAACAAACAAAAAAAACCAAATAAGAAAATGCATAGTGGGGGGCGGAGCAAGATGGCGGAGGAGTAGGAGACCTGGATTTCGTCTCCTCTCAGGAATTCAGCTGGATAGGGATTGAACCAT
>NW_027970973.1:0-207 GCF_054177405.1 Leptonychotes weddellii
AAATCTTTAAAAAAAAAAATAGTAATGGCTGAACTTGAAGAGAATTTTAATTGACTGGTGGTAGTAAAATAGATCGGTGTTTAGGAAATAAAAAGAATAGTAACTGGGATGACTGGGTGGCTCAGTTGGTTAAGTGTTTGCCTTCGATTCAGGTCATGATTCCAGGGTCCTGGGATTGAGTCCCACTGCTCAGCGGGGAACCTGCTT
>NW_027970974.1:0-207 GCF_054177405.1 Leptonychotes weddellii
CCACTCAGGTGCCCCAGGATGTGGTTTTCTTTTTTTTTTTTTTCCCTTTATTCCTATCTCTTTATTTTTATTTATTTATTTATTTATTTTTATTCTTATGTTAATCCCCATACATTACATCATTAGTTTTAGATGAAGTGTTCCATGATTCATTGTTTGTGCATAACACCCAGTGCTCCATGCAGAACGTGCCCTCCTCCATACCCA
>NW_027970975.1:0-1124 GCF_054177405.1 Leptonychotes weddellii
TATATATATATATATATATACCACATATTCTTTATCCATTCATCTGTTGATGAACATCTTGGCTCTTTCATAGTTTGGCTATTGTGGACATTGCTGCTATGAACATTGGGGTGCATGTACACCTTCAGATATCTACATTTGTATCTTAGCGCAATTGCTGGGTCATACAGTAGCTTTATTTTCAACTTTTTGAGCAACCTCCATACTGTTTTCCAGAGTGGCTGAACCAGCTTGCATTCCCACCAACAGTGTAGGAGGGTTCCCCTTTCTCCGCATCCTCGCCAACATCTGTCGTTTCCTGACTAGCCATCCTGACTGGTGTGAGGTGGTATCTCATTGAGGTTTTGATTTGTGTTTCCCTGATGCCAAGGGATGTTAAGCACTTTTTCATGTGTCTGTTGGCCATTTGGATGTCTTCTTTGCAAAAATATCTGTTCATGTCTTCTGCCCATTTCTTGATTGGATTATTTTTCTTGGGTGTTGAGTTTGATAAGTCATTTGCAAATATCTTCTCCCATTCTGTCGGTTGTCTTTTGGTTTTGTTGACTGTTTCTTTTGCTGTACAAAAGCTTTTTATCTTGATGAAGTCCCAGTAGTTCATTTTTGCCCTTGCTTCCCTTGCCTTTGGCGATGATTCTAGGAAGAAGTTGCTGTGGCTGAGGTCGAAGAGGTTGCTGCCTATGTTCTCCTTTAGGATTTTGATGGACTCTTGTCTCACATTTAGGTCTTTCAACCATTTTTAGACTATTTTTGTGTGTGGTGTAAGGAAATGGTCCAGTTTCATTCTTCTGCATGTGGCTATCCAATTTTCCCAAAACCATTTGTTGAAAAGACTGTCTTTTTTCTATTGGACATTCTTTCCTGCTTTGTTGAAGATTAGTTGACCATAGAGTTGTGGGTCCATTTCTGGGCTCTCTATTCTGTTCCATTGATCTATGTGTCTGTTTTTGTGCCAGTACCATACTGTCTTGATGACGACAGCTTTGTAATAGAGCTGGAAGTCCGGAATTGTGATGCCACCAGCTTTGCTTTTCTTTTTCAACATTCCTCTGGCTATGCGGGGTCTTTTCTGGTTCCATAGAAATTTTAGGATGATTTGTTCCATTTCTTTGAAAAAAGTGGAT
>NW_027970976.1:0-207 GCF_054177405.1 Leptonychotes weddellii
CCCAGGGTGCCTGGGTGGCTCAGTTGGTTAAGCAACTGCCTTCGGCTCAGGTCATGATCCTGGAGTCCCGGGATCGAGTCCCGCATCGGGCTCCCTGCTCGGCAGGGAGTCTGCTTCTCCCTCTCCCACTCCCCGTTTGTGTTCCCTCTCTCTCTGTGTCTTTCTCTGTCAAATAAATAAATAAAATCTTTAAAAAAAAAAAAAAAT
>NW_027970977.1:0-207 GCF_054177405.1 Leptonychotes weddellii
CTGCTCAGTGGGGAGTCTGTTTCTCCCTCTCCCTCTGCCTGCTGCTCCCCCAGCTTGTGCTCTCTCTCTCTCTCTGTCAAATAAATAAATAAAATCTTTAAAAAAAAATCAAAAGTGCATACAATCCTCATAAACAACTGTTAGGTACTCTGTAATTTTGTAAAATTACCTATTATGGGAATTCTTGGATTTTTTTTTTTAATTAAA
>NW_027970978.1:0-207 GCF_054177405.1 Leptonychotes weddellii
CCTGCTCGGCAGGGAGTCTGCTTTGCCCTCTGACCCTCCCCCTCTCATGTGTGCTCTCTCTCTCTCATTCTGTCTCAAAAAAAAAAAAAAAAAAAAGACAGAGAACAGGAAATTAGATGTTTTAAATTCAGAGATTTGTAAAACCGGAGAGGACTATAAGAACCAGGAAGAGACCATCTGATTTCCACACTTGGGGGAATTTGCTTA
>NW_027970979.1:0-207 GCF_054177405.1 Leptonychotes weddellii
GCTCCCCACTGAGCTTGTTCGGCTCCAGAGACCAGCCATGATCTCTCCCCATACCCGCAGCAAGAAGCCACCTGCGTTTTTAAGAGGCAGATGCCCCCCAAGAAACTGCAAACCGGGAAAACAGTCCTCATTCTGTGCAGTAGCTCTGTTCTAGAAAGTCTGCGTGGACACTGAGCTAGCAAATACCGAGCCCTCGCTCGCCCAGCC
>NW_027970980.1:0-207 GCF_054177405.1 Leptonychotes weddellii
GCTTTTCAGCAAGATCCTAAAATACATATCTTTATGCGAATTAGTTGGTAACTAATTCAGATGTTTTAAAAATACTCTCACTGATATGAGGAATTCTTAATTGCAGGAAACAAACTGAGGGTTGCTGGAGTGGGGGGTGGGGTGGGAGGGATGGGGTGACTGGGTGATAGACACTGGGGAGGGTATGTGCTCTGGTAAGAGCTGTGA
>NW_027970981.1:0-207 GCF_054177405.1 Leptonychotes weddellii
AAAGAAACGAAGTGTGTGGACTTTGCTTTATGGTACCTCCAAGAGTCCGTTCCCCCATCAGAAACTGACATCTGGTTCCTTTTTCATGGGCAAATTTTTTTTAAAAAATATGTTGGTACCAAATGTTTTCTTTCAGCTTCCCAATTTGAATCTTTTAGTGATAAATCAGTTCTCGAAAAGGTATACCCGCTTGGTTTGTGGCAGCAA
>NW_027970982.1:0-207 GCF_054177405.1 Leptonychotes weddellii
GGTCATCCCAGTCGGCTGCAGTCAGCTTCTGTCCTGTTCTCAGGATGCTCCCCCCAAGACTCCAACATAGCCTGACCCCCAGGAAAAAGAGGCCAGGGCAGCACATTTCACCCTCTGAGTTTGTCATCCAGATATAGCCCTTCAAAATTCACGGTCCTAGCATCCCTTCAGTACGTTAGGAATGTCTGAAAGGCTGCCCACCAGCTT
>NW_027970983.1:0-207 GCF_054177405.1 Leptonychotes weddellii
GTACCACGTGTGAAGTGCTACTGTGTGCCAAGCCCGCCTTTGTCTCTCCAAAGTTGTAACTAATTTTTATTTTTTTTTATTCTTATGTTAATCCCCATACATTACATCATTAGTTCTAGATGAAGTGTTCCATGATTCATTGTTCGTGCACAACACCCAGTGCTCCATGCAGAACGTGCCCTCCTCAATACCCACCACCAGGCCACC
>NW_027970984.1:0-207 GCF_054177405.1 Leptonychotes weddellii
TCCTAGGCGAACAAACCTTCAAAAAGCAAGAAATGGATACAGGATCTAGTTACAATGTAGCTGTAAAGTGCTGCCTTGTCTTTGCCCCCTGCTCAAAATAAAGCTGTTACCTTTCTAGCCCTGTCCGCCATGGTGCTTAGCAGCCAGGGATGCATGGTCTCAGACATGTTTACCAAGTAAAACACTGACTTGAGGGGCGCCTGGGTG
>NW_027970985.1:0-207 GCF_054177405.1 Leptonychotes weddellii
AGCAGGTACTCCCATCAGTTACTTTCATCAGAGCCCTTATCGCTACATGCTAGAGTTCTCTATACATGAGGCTGTCTCCCCTTCTGCACGGTGAGCACTCTAAAGAGAGAATGTCTTATTATGTTCATGTCCCCAACATCCAGCAAATATTCTGGCACATGGAAAACCTACTTCGAGAATGCTGAATGAACGCACGAATTAATGAAA
>NW_027970986.1:0-1124 GCF_054177405.1 Leptonychotes weddellii
AGCAACAACTCTCTGAACAGAAAAACGACCACTTTCTGGAAGGTAGGACGTGCATGCGAAGTGAATCTGAGGCGATATTCGGGAGGATAGACGGTGGGGGAGGAGGCCTCCAGCAGCCGCTTCTGGCAGGTGATAGAGCCGCGGAGCACAAAATCGGAACATTTAGAAGTCAGCTCCGCTGAGGGACGTTGCTCCAGTGGCTAAGTGGGGGGTGGAACCCTCGTGGGATAATGTGGTCTCAGGACCCTCGGGGTCACGAAAGACCGGGGGTGCCTGAGCGCGGCAGAGCTCCCAGGTATCGGAGTGGGGAAGCCGGCTGCAGAACGGAGCCGAGGAGTGGGCTCTCAGCTTGGGGTTGCCATAGACCGTGATCTGGGGCACAGTCGGGCCACTGCTCCTCCAGCAGGGACCCAACAAGCGGCAGATCCGGGGAGACTCCCCTTCCTCCCCTGGGAGGAGCGGCGTGGAAGCGCACCACAGGGATCTGCTGGGTTTGGAGACTCCACACCAAGTCGGGTGCCAGAGATAGAAACGCTCGGTCACAGGCCTGGTGAGCGCGGAGTGCGGCCGGAGACCGGGGAGACAGGAGTGATTGACTGCTTTTTCTGGGGGCTCACTGAGTCGTGGGGCCCTGAGTTCTCAGCTCCTCCAGGGTGGAGATTGGGAGGCCGCCAATTTCATTCTCTTCCTCCAAAGCTGTAGGGAAAGCTTGCAGGGAACAAAAGCTCCCGAGAGCAAACCTGAGCAGATTACTTAGCCTGGACCAGCAAGGGCGGGGCAGTTCCGCCTCCGGCAAAGACATTTGGGAACCACGGCAACAGGCCCCTCCCCCAGAAGATCAGCAAGAACAGCCAGCCAAAACCAAGTTTACCTATCAATGAGAACGGCAGAACTCCAGCGCTAGGGGAATACTGCACATAGAATCCATGGCTTTTTTACCATGATTCTTTAGTCTTTCAAAGTTAATTTTTTTTAACTTGTCTTTTTTTTTTTGAATTTTTCTTTTTCCCTTTTTCAACCAACATCTTATCAATCTCTTTTTTAAAAAACATTTTTATTTTTCATTTTTAGAGTCATATTCCATCCCTTCATAGTAGTTACCCTTATTTTTGGCATATATATAT
>NW_027970987.1:0-207 GCF_054177405.1 Leptonychotes weddellii
TAGTAGCAGAAAAGTGTACAATTTATATGTAATTAAGTTAATACAGGCATGGTATATTCTGAGGCAATTCTTTTTTTTTTTTTTCTTATGTTAATCCCCATACATTACATCATTAGTTTTAGATGAAGTGTTCCATGATTCATTGTTTGTGCATAACACCCAGTGCTCCATGCAGAATGTGCCCTCCTCAATACCCACCCCCAGGCG
>NW_027970988.1:0-207 GCF_054177405.1 Leptonychotes weddellii
AGACCTCGTGGGAATAGGTCTGCAGGAAAGCCCGCACCCCGTCCACGCCCACAAAGTGCGAGGCCGGCACGCCCACCAGCCCGCCTCCGGAAGCCTGGAGCAGACGCGACGCGTGCCAGCGCCTCAGCCTGAGCGCCAGCAGCACGATGACAAAGGCCAGGAAGACGCACGAGACTGCCGCCACCGCCACCACCAGATACAGCGTGA
>NW_027970989.1:0-207 GCF_054177405.1 Leptonychotes weddellii
AGCTGGATAGGGATCAAACCATTCTGAACACCTACAGACTCAACAGGAGATCGAAGAAAGGAATAGCAACAACTCTCTGAACAGAAAAGCGACCACTTTCTGGAAGGTAGGACGTGCGGAGAAGTGAATCCGAGGCGATATTCGGGAGGATAGACGGCGGGGGAGGGGCCTCCGTCGGCCGCTTCTGGCAAGTGATAGAACCACGGA
>NW_027970990.1:0-207 GCF_054177405.1 Leptonychotes weddellii
GCATGGAGCCCTGGGTGTTATACGAAAACAGTGAATTATGGAACACTACATCAAAAACAAATGATGTAATGTATGGTGACATAACATAATAAAATAAATAAATAAAATTTAAAAAATAGGTTTCTAATTTATAGTATCACCATTGATAAATACAAAAATCAGGAAATGTAGATGCCACTTAAAGTCAAATTAACCTATACTGAGATT
>NW_027970991.1:0-207 GCF_054177405.1 Leptonychotes weddellii
GCTCAGCGTAACACCCTCCAGTTCCATCCACATTTGTGCAAATGGCAAGATTTCATTCCTTTTTAATTGTGCCCAATTTTTAAAATACTAACAAATAATCCAGCAGAAACTGTTCTTGTACAGGTCTCCATATGCAAGCATAAAGGATTTTCTTTGTGTTTCGTAGAACTAACCCATTACACTAAAGAAACATCATTGCTTGACTGT
>NW_027970992.1:0-207 GCF_054177405.1 Leptonychotes weddellii
CTCCCCCATGCGCACACGGGGTCGTTCCACCTTGTGACCCTCAGGGCGCCGGGCCGGCCTGCTCTGCTGCCCTGGGACCACGTGGCCTGGGGGGCGGTGGCACCACGCCGTCTGTGGCCCCGGCAGCCTTGCCGCTCTCAGACCGCGTGCGGACACCTCCTGCCCGCCGCGCGCTCCTCGCCGCGCGCTCCTCGCCGCGCGCTCCTC
>NW_027970993.1:0-207 GCF_054177405.1 Leptonychotes weddellii
TTTCGCCTCCCCCCTCCCTTGCCTCTCACAGACAAGGAGACAAGCTCAGGGCTCAGGAGACTGGCCCCAGGTCTGGCATTAAGTCGGGGCCGAGGGGGAAGTGAACACGGAGCCGTCAGACTGGAAGCTGTCCAGACAGCTGCGTGGACCAGGATCACAGCCCGCTGCCTCGCAAAGCCTCCCCGCTCGGTCACGCTGCAGACCCTC
>NW_027970994.1:0-207 GCF_054177405.1 Leptonychotes weddellii
GCTAGAGGAAAGAAAATAACAAATCATGAGAGAAATTACATTTATGGTACTATAGTGTATGTATTGAAAAGAATCCATGTGTAAGTGGACCCATGCAGTTCCAACCCACATTGGGTCAGCTGTACTGTATATACTTCTTTCAGTAATGTCGCTACTTCAAACCATTCCTCTCATGAAATGAGAGATCTTTTTTTTTTTTAAAGATTT
>NW_027970995.1:0-207 GCF_054177405.1 Leptonychotes weddellii
AAGATATAAAATAATGAGAGATATCTAAGGAAATCAGGATGTGTGCAGGAGACATAACTGGGATTTTTTTTTTATTCTTATGTTAATCCCCATACATTACATCATTAGTTCTAGATGAAGTGTTCCATGATTCATTGTTTGTGCATAACACCCAGTGCTCCATGCAGAATGTGCCCTCCTCAATACCCACCACCAGGCTCACCGATC
>NW_027970996.1:0-207 GCF_054177405.1 Leptonychotes weddellii
GTGCTCTATCTCTCTGTGTCAAAGAAATCAATAAAATCTTTAAAAATAAAATAAAATCTTAAAAAACCTGGGCTTAAATGGTAATCCTTACTGATCCTGTTTCATTCTCTCCATTAAGATCAGTGTACAAGTGCTGCCTCTGGGTGGGTTGGAAGCTTCTCCGGCAGTCTACTAGGGAGTGAGGCCACAAAAATCAGCGTACAAAGG
>NW_027970997.1:0-1124 GCF_054177405.1 Leptonychotes weddellii
AGAGAAATCTACAGGATCGGTCCAGGAGATACAATCTACACATAATAGGAATACCTGAAACGGGAAAGCAAATGAAGCTGAAACAATAAGGACCTAATTGAAGAAAATATTCCAGATTCGAAAAACGAACTAAATCTGCAAATAGAAAAAGTTCATAGAGTACCAGTAAAACAACGAAAAGAAAGCAACACCTAGACATATCCTAGTGACATTTTTAAACTGGAAGGATAAAGAAAAAAATTCTCCCAAGTATTCAGAGAAAGCAGGTTACCTGTAAAGGGGTAAAAGTCAGACTGACGCGATTTTTCTCTTGCAACTGAAAATGCCGAAAGGCAAGGCCAAGGGGGCAGTATCTACAGTTTTAAGGGAAAATGATTTTGAACTAAGAGTTACATATCCTGCCAAGTTATCGTTTCTAAATGAAGGCAATTGGCAGACATTCCTAGATATGCAGGGGTTAAGAAAGTATATCAGCCAAATACCATTCTTGAAAAATTTGCTAAATGCTGTTACTGCAGCGCACAAAAACAAGAGTAGTGAGGCAATTGTATTAAAAAAAATGGCGGGTAAGCATTAAACCTAGTTAAGTATCATTAAAGATTAAATTGTTATATGTAGGGTTATAAAACTAAATGCAAAGATAAATTCTTGAGTTGGGTCTAAAATTTCAGTTTGTCTTGTTTTAAACCGCAAAGGTGTGATAAATGTTCAATGTAGACAATAAGTAAGTACTGTTTTTAGCATGTAATGTGGATAAAGATATGTATGCTCTTCAGCTAAACAAATAAAAGGGCTTTCTTACTGTGGTGGACAGGACACCTAGAGTAAAGGCATTCCAAGTGTTAATCTCATAAAATGGGAAATTGGTACAGTATTGTGTCCTTTATTTTTAATTGTAGAGGGTGGGGAAAGTAACAAGTTTGTTTATAATGTTAATGCTGACAGTGTAAAGAAAATTTCCAAATCCCTGACTGGGGAGGTGGTAGATGAAAACCTTGTTTTATGTACATCTTGCCTAGGGAAAATCAGTAGTAACCACTTCATGTAGTAGTTCATTCTAAGTAAATTTGACATTGAGATAAGTGTTACAGATAAAACTGGAGAGGAAATGGTGAAAAAACAAA
>NW_027970998.1:0-207 GCF_054177405.1 Leptonychotes weddellii
ATAGATAGATAGATAGATAGATAGATAGATTGCTTCTTCTTTATCCATTCATCTGTTGATAGGCATCTTGGCTCTTTCCATAGTTTGGCTATCGTGGACATTGCTGCTATAAACATCTGGGTGCACGTACCCCTTCGGATCACTACATTTTTATCTTTGGGGTAACAAATAATACATTATATGTTAAAAAAAAAGAAGATAGCAGGA
>NW_027970999.1:0-207 GCF_054177405.1 Leptonychotes weddellii
ATCCATTAACCTCAGGTTTGGAACCATCACCTCCGCAGTGTGATTACATTAGGCCTTCACTCACTGGAAAGTTTGCTGGCAATCCATGGTATTATGGGAAAGTCACCAGGCATCAAGCAGAAATGGCATTAAATGAAAGAGGGCATGAAGGTGATTTCCTCATTCGTGATAGTGAATCTTTGCTAAACGATTTCTCCGTATCACTAA
>NW_027971000.1:0-207 GCF_054177405.1 Leptonychotes weddellii
AAAATTAAAAAAAAAAAACAAGGGTATCTGACCTTTGATCATGTACTTTTTCAATCGAGATTTATTAGCCATCTACCGTAGGTCTAGCACTGCAGTAAGTGCTATTGATTCAGAAATGCACATTAGAGTCTCTCTCCTGGATTTGATCATAGTTCCCTCAAAAGCCAGGACTCCATTCTTATGAATAAATCAACTGTGCGGAGGTAT
>NW_027971001.1:0-207 GCF_054177405.1 Leptonychotes weddellii
TCCGATTTCCCCCGCTTCATTCCTCCCCTCCCGCTACCTTCTTCTTCTTCTTTTTTTTTCTTAACATATCTTGCATTATTTGTCTCAGAGGTACAGATCTGAGATTCAACAGTCCTGCACAATTCACAGCGCTTAACAGAGCACATACCCTCCCCAGTGTCTATCACCCAGTCACCCCATCCCTCCCACCCCACCCCCCACTCCAAC
>NW_027971002.1:0-207 GCF_054177405.1 Leptonychotes weddellii
AATCTTTAAAAAAAAAAATGCCAAGAAACAGAGAACAATCTAGTTACACTGATCACTTACAACATCCAGCCTGTGGTCTCTAAAGGTAATTTCACAATAAAATAAAACAGGGCTGCTTGGGGGAAATGGCTTATTCCAGATCCAGGGCAAAAAATGTTCTAGATGAATCAGGCACATTTTGTTATATCCAGAAAACAAGGAAGTTAT
>NW_027971003.1:0-207 GCF_054177405.1 Leptonychotes weddellii
ATAAAATATATAATTGTTAATTTTTAATAAATTAGCCATTTCACTTTAAAATTACTTTTGTTAACATTTTTGTGATTTTTTTAAGCTAAGGCTCTGTAAGAGAAAAACGTTGTTCCTAAATATATTCAATGTATATTCAAAATGTATAAATAGTTCTTTTTTTAAAAGATTTTTTATTTATTCATTTGAAAGAGAGAGAAAGAACGA
>NW_027971004.1:0-207 GCF_054177405.1 Leptonychotes weddellii
ACCACACCGTCCAGAGATGTCCTGCACTAAGAAGGTAGTGTTCCCGTAAATGACCACTTGCTTCTACTTCTTAGCAGTTCCAATCTTTAAAAGCATTTTGTTCCACACTATTTAGAATATCAATAGTCCTTCCTGGGTGAAGGTTTAAGCACACTTCTGGCACTATTGATGGGTACGATGTTCCATTAGAGTAATCCCAATAATTTA
>NW_027971005.1:0-207 GCF_054177405.1 Leptonychotes weddellii
TGCAGACGTTAAATCTACAGCCTTGACTAGATGTCACGTGACAAAGAGCTGCTTTACAGAGAAGGGGTGACATGCACCTGAGCCTGACACGTGAAAACTTCCCAAGACAGCTCACCTTCAAAACCATTCGCCACACAGGGCACCTATCCACGTACAAGAAATAGTCTAACTTACACAAAACGTACAATTCCGTTCATGTACGAGAGC
>NW_027971006.1:0-207 GCF_054177405.1 Leptonychotes weddellii
CACACTCCGGGCTCTCCCTGCAGGAAAGAAACTCCTCCTGGTCCCTCACACGAGACACCACTGGCTCTTTCTTCACCCCTCATCATCTGAAAAGAGAGATAACAATGCCCATCTCACAGAGTTGTGTGAATTGAATAACTGAATACAGGTAAAATAGTCAGAATGGTGCCTGGCACATAATAAGCACCCAGTAAATGTGTGCTATTA
>NW_027971007.1:0-207 GCF_054177405.1 Leptonychotes weddellii
CTCACTGCTGGGGGAGAGTGGCTTCTATCACATCTATCACAACTCATTGCAAAACAAACTCTGAATGCTATTTTAGCCTTCATCTTTTATCATAAAAGTGAAAATCCTCTTCAGATTTCTTTTTTTTTTTTTTAAAGATTTTTATTTATTTATTTGACAGAGAGAGACACAGCGAGAGAGGGAACACAAGCAGGGGGAGTGGGAGAG
>NW_027971008.1:0-1124 GCF_054177405.1 Leptonychotes weddellii
TGTGATGAAATCGAACAAAGATTTGAAAAAAATAAAAGGAAAAACTTTTTGTCAGTCTTTTTCCTTTTTTCTTTTTTCTTTCAATGTAGGATCAGGTATTAAGACCAAAATAATTCAACCTGGCTCTGTTTTTCCTATATTATTCCTGGGGTTTATAGAGTATTTTTCTTTCATGTAACTACAAATAGAGCAACAGTGATAGATATCTTCTGTCTTAATGAAAATATTTGTTGTATGACACTAATGAGCTTCACTTTGAGCTGATGCACCACCTTGAGTTCATGTCCCTCCAAAACTCCCTCTCCCCTCTACACAGCAAAACTTTATCCACAAGGTTGTTTCAAAGGACCTTTAATTTTATTCCATAAAATGATGATTGAGCTTTCCTCATCTCTCATCTAATTATTTCCTTGATGCTTTCTCCAATAAAGTAGTGAGACAGTTTTCTTAGCTAGTAAAGACAAATTGCAGAACAGTGCCTAACCATGAGTCACAATTCCTGGGGTTTTCATCTGAATTTACCAACTAGCTATGAGGCCTGCAACAAATGCTTATATGTTTTTCTTTCTGGGCCTACGTTCTCTCATGTGGAGAATAGCAAATTTAAAGATATTATTTCTGGGGTGCCTAGCTGGTTCCATTTGGTGGAGTGTGCCACTCTTGATCTCTGGGTTATGGGTTCAAGCCCCACGTTGGATGTAGAGATTAATTAAAAATAAAATATTTAAAAATAAATAAATAACATAAAAATTATTTGTAGCAATCCTCTATTTCTCTGATTTTAAAAATTTTTAACCAAAATATTTTAAAAATATAATACTGCTTGATTTCATTAAATAACCCAACAAGGTCAATAAAATTATTGGGATTTTTCTCTTTTATAGTGATTAAAAAAAGATTTCATGAGTCTTTTGTCAAAATAGATGAATAATGGTGTATAGTAGTGGCATGTGTTGATGTCTGGATTGTCCTTGCTCTGAATTTTTTTTAAAATTTTTTATTGTTATGTTAATCCCCATACATTACATCATTAGTTTTAGGTGTAGTGTTCCATGATTCATTGTTTGTGCATAACACCCAGTGCTCCATGCAGAACGTGCCCTCCTCAATACCCATCACCAGGC
>NW_027971009.1:0-207 GCF_054177405.1 Leptonychotes weddellii
AAGCTGCTTTTTTTTTTTTAAGGTTTTATTTATTTATTTGACAGGGAGACACAGCGAGAGCAAGGACACAAGCAGGGGAGTGGGAGAGGGAGAAGCAGGCTTCCCGCGGAGCAGGGAGCCCGATGTGGGGCTCCATCCCAGGACCCTGGGATAATGACCTGAGCCGAAGGCAGAGGCTTAACGAATGAGCCACCCAGGCGCCCCAGA
>NW_027971010.1:0-207 GCF_054177405.1 Leptonychotes weddellii
GACCCCCCGAGCAGATCTGCGGTGCGTCCACCCATCTGCTTCCTCGGCAGAGATTGCCAGGTGCTGTGCTAGGTGCTGAGGTGGAGGGAACCTGCTCTTGGGCATCTCCATGGGGAGGACCAAAGCAAACACGTGTTCTGATAAGCACTGGAGTCAGAGGGAGCATCCGGCCAGTCCTAGGGGGGTCAGCAGACACCCCAGGGCTGG
>NW_027971011.1:0-207 GCF_054177405.1 Leptonychotes weddellii
TCTGTGCTGTCCCCCCTTGAAATATTTTTCTCATCTTTTTTTTCCTCTTAATTTATTTTACTTTTTTTATTATTATGTTATGTTAATCACCATACATTACATCATTAGTTTTTGATGTAGTGTTCCATGATTCATTGTTTGTGCATAACACCCAGTGCTCCATGCAGAACGTGCCCTCTTTAATACCCATCACCAGGCTGGGGGGGG
>NW_027971012.1:0-207 GCF_054177405.1 Leptonychotes weddellii
ACTGGCAAAGGACAGAGGCCGTGATTGTGGCCCTGCTACGTACTAGTGAGATGATTTGGGTCTGTTATTTAACCTCTGTAAGTGTTGGTTTTTGCTCTTATAAAATGGAGATTGGACTATCCCTCTGTCAGGACTGTTGTGATGAACGGAGCAAAGGTATACAGAGCATCTAGGCTGCAGGGACAAAAAGGCAAGTTCTTCCCAAAA
>NW_027971013.1:0-207 GCF_054177405.1 Leptonychotes weddellii
GGGGGAGGGGGAGAGGGAGAAGCAGGCTTCCTGCCGAGCAGGGAGCCCGATGTGGGACTCGATCCCGGGACTCCGGGATCATGACCTGAGCTGAAGGCAGACGCTTAACGACTGAGCCACCCAGGCGCCCCCCACATAACTGTTTTTAACTCCCTTTATTAATGTTCCCTTTCTCATGGACCTATAATGTTACTACTCAGACTTAAT
>NW_027971014.1:0-207 GCF_054177405.1 Leptonychotes weddellii
TTATTCTTTTTTTTTTTTTCTGAAGAGATTAATTAATTTGTTTGAATGTGTACTACTTATGCCCATGATTCAATAATCCCAAAGTATAAAAAGTCATCCCTGGCAAGTGCCCTCCCCACTCCTGAGCTCTCTTTGCCCTGGGCCCATCACACCTTTCCTAACCTGTGGCTGCCATGACTAGGTGCTTGCTTTCTCTGCACTATTTTT
>NW_027971015.1:0-207 GCF_054177405.1 Leptonychotes weddellii
CTAGGACTCATGGGTCAAATCTGACTCACTGCCTGTTTTTATAATTAAGTTTTCCTGAAATACAGCCATGCTCATTTGTTTATGCATGATTTTCGTGCTAGAACAACAGAGTTGAATATTTGAGGAGAGACCATATGACCCACAAAGCTGAAAATATGTATTATCTGGCCCTTTACATACAAGGTTTGCCAGTCCCTAAATTAGAAG
>NW_027971016.1:0-207 GCF_054177405.1 Leptonychotes weddellii
AGGCCAGCCTGCAGGGCCAGAGTGTGGAGGGATTTAGAGGCGCACCACAAGACAGCCCACACAGTGTAGAGAGCCTCCATGGCCAATTTCATTAGACCCATTAAAAAGAGCTTGGGCACTGTGAATTGTGCAAGACTGTTGAATCTCAGATCTGTACCTCTGAAACAAATAAGGCAATATATGTTAAGGAAAAAAAAAAGAAGAAGA
>NW_027971017.1:0-207 GCF_054177405.1 Leptonychotes weddellii
TCCATGTCTTTGAGTTCTTTCCAACTTTCCTCTTGTGATTGAGTTCTAGTTTCAAAGCATTGTGGTCTGAAAATAGGCAGGGAATGATCCCAATCTTTTGGTACCGGTTGAGACCTGATTTATGACCTAGGATTGATTGATTCTGGAGAATGTTCCATGGGGACTAGAGAAGAATGTGGAAATGGGAATACGTGATTTTTAAAAGAT
>NW_027971018.1:0-207 GCF_054177405.1 Leptonychotes weddellii
CACCATCTCTAAATAAGAAATAATCCTTGTCATCTAGAACTACTTTGGTGCCTCCATATTCTGGGAGAAGAACTTTATCTCCAACTTTCACACTAACTGGTTGAATCTCTCCACCCTTTCCTTTAGAGCCCGATCCAACAGCTACTACTGTTGCTTGCAACACTTTTCCTTGAGATTTTTCTGGAAGCATAATACCTCCTTTGGTTA
>NW_027971019.1:0-1124 GCF_054177405.1 Leptonychotes weddellii
GCTCTCCTCGCTGGGAGCACTCTGGTGCACCCCCCTCCCCACCCCGGCTGCTTGTGTGCACATTTCTGCAGCTGTGTACCCTCATTCCAGCCTAGCGTCCGCACCCAAGCCTCCCGCTCACCATCAGACATCTCACCAGTGTCTTCTGTAACCGTGTAAGAGGCTCCCACCCAAAGATGCCCCATGGTTAATCCCCCATTGTGGTCTTTTAGGTCTTGCCCCAAGGAGTCCCCCTGACACACTCCAGCCTACTCGGCACCAAGCCGCAGATCACAGCCCTGAGCCCACACGCTGTGCAGCCGGCTTCACGACGGAAGTGGGCAAAACTCATAGCAGCAAAATAATGTTTTAAGTTCTGTCCAATTATCCACAAATCCTTAATTTCTGTTTTCCCCACTACATCGCTAAACACATCCCAAACATGAGAAGGCTGCAGTGATTCTTACTGTCACGTATGAACACGTGCGTCACAGATTGTGAACACTTTAATTACTATAATCAACATCCTCGCTATTTTTACTTTCTGGGCTAAGGAAGGTTTTGTCATTTTAGCTAAGAGAATGGAGGAGGCTGCCCTAGATATCCTCATCGAAGCTCTGTGTGTGTGTGTGTGTGTGTGTGTGTGTGTGTGTGTGTGTGTGTGGAGTAGAATATCGGCAGGCCATCTGCTCAAGCCAAGAAGTAAGTAATGACAGCAAGACTATGCCTCAGTTTCTGGGCCATTTCAGGTGACCTTTGGGGCAGAAGACCCTCAGGCTCATACAGCCCCGCTCCGGCCAGCTCATGCTCCCCATTTGGTCTGGGAAGGCTCCCTTTCCTTCCTCTGGTTCAAGCAGGGCTGGACTGACTTCCAGCTCTGTGATATCCCTTATCAGGCACTTGTGACAAGTGGGTTCTGGGCCTGGCCCTCCATAAACAAGATCGCCTTTACTCCTCACGACAAGCCTCCCCCTGGGGATTATATTCTTCTCTCTAACGGGTGAGTGAAAGTGACTTGATGGGGGTCCCCCACTGGCTAGCGGCAGACTGAGCTGGGGCCCAAAGCCCTTTCTACTGCCCTGCGCTGCATGGCTGAGGAAGGAACTCCCCCTCCAGAAGAGTATGTAAACCAACCCACCGGCCAG
>NW_027971020.1:0-207 GCF_054177405.1 Leptonychotes weddellii
GTGGACTTTGGTCGCCCTGTGAACTGTGACCCTAATAAAACGTAACGTCCTAACATCTCCTCCCCAGCACTGACACTGGATCCCCCCAGGCTTCGGACTCGCCCCGGGTGAGGGAGGGAGTCAGGCTGGGCAAAGGCTCTGTGTGGGCAGGGAGCCATGGGTCCCTGGCTCTGGGTCCCCTCGGGCAGGCCCACGGGGTCGCAGGGG
>NW_027971021.1:0-207 GCF_054177405.1 Leptonychotes weddellii
TTATCTTTGATCTCCTGTTGAGTTTGTAGGTGTTCAGAATGGTTTGATCCCGTTCCAGCTGAATTCCTGAGAGGAGACGAAATCCAGGTCTCCTACTCCTCCGCCATCTTGCTCCCAGTCTGATTTTTGTGGTTTATGCCTTTCAAGGAATTAATTAATTAATCCATTTTATAGCCCCACCATTTTCCCCTTCTCCTTCTGCCCCAT
>NW_027971022.1:0-207 GCF_054177405.1 Leptonychotes weddellii
ATAAAATCTCTCCATTTCCCTCCAGTAGTATTTTTTGTTTTAAAGTCTATTTTATCTAATATTTTTTTTTCTTTTTTTTTAATTCTTATGTTAATCCCCATACATTACATCATTAGTTTTAGATGAAGTGTTCCATGATTCATTGTTTGTGCATAACACCCAGTGCTCCATGCAGAATGTGCCCTCCTCAATACCCACCCCCAGGCT
>NW_027971023.1:0-207 GCF_054177405.1 Leptonychotes weddellii
GAGCGTACCTTTTTTCCTCCCCCACGGGTAAGTTCTTCACTTTTTGAGACTTTATGGGGAGTGGGCAAATGCATACTGGAGATGTAAACAAAACAAAACAAACCCAAAATGATATTATAAAAACATATTAAGCATAGTTACTGTATGACCCAGTAATGACACTCCTAGATAGAATGAAAACCTCCATCTCCATAATAACATGTATGC
>NW_027971024.1:0-207 GCF_054177405.1 Leptonychotes weddellii
AAAGGGTTCCTGGCCTCAAAGATATTAAAGTATCTTGGGAGGAGAGATGTAGTTAAGAAAGTTAAGAAAGAGGCCCAAGATTGGGAAATCCCAAGTACAGTTCAGCATTTTTTGACTCTGATATGTAGGGGAATTCCAAGAAAGCCTGTCAACTTGCTCATTGTTCTCATTGGAGGCATGTTTGCTTTTATATCGAGCAACAGACTT
>NW_027971025.1:0-207 GCF_054177405.1 Leptonychotes weddellii
AAATGAATTAAGAGATAAAAGGAAGCATATGTTCCAGAGTCATGCCTTCTTTTTTTTTCTTTAACAAAATTAATAATCCAAAAATTACTACTTACAAAGATAGCAAATATCTTCAGAACCTAAAGCAGAGAAGTCTTAAATCCTTATCACCCCACTTAGTAATACTCAATAATACTAGAGCACCCTTAAAACTAAAGAGGCCTATAG
>NW_027971026.1:0-207 GCF_054177405.1 Leptonychotes weddellii
TTCAGTTCGTCATGTGTCCCATTAGAAATAAAGGTGCAATAAACATCAGTCTTTGTATACATTTCATTATTTCTTTATTCCAAAAAGTAAAAATGTGTAACAAAGGAAGTAAACATGTTTAAGGCTTTCAACATACAAAAAAAAGGCTGCCTCCAGGATGAATTAAAAATGTTACCTATAAATTTGTATGTGGTAATACACTTAATC
>NW_027971027.1:0-207 GCF_054177405.1 Leptonychotes weddellii
GGGGGGAGGGGTTAGCCTGGTGATGGGTATTAAAGAGGGCATGTTCTGCATGGAGCACTGGGTGCTATACACAAACAATGAATCATGGAACACTACATCAAAAACTAATGATGTGATGTATGATGATTAACATAACAATAAAAAATTTTTTAAAAACTATAGTAAGTGAAAAAAGCTGGACATAAAGAAGGCTACATATTGTACATA
>NW_027971028.1:0-207 GCF_054177405.1 Leptonychotes weddellii
TGTGTATCTTTTTTTTTTTTAAAGATTTATTTATTTATTTGAGAGAGCGAGAATGAGAGAGAGAGAGTACATGAGAGGGGGGAGGGTTAGAGGGAGAAGCAGGCTCCTTGCTGAGCAGGGAGCCCGATGCGGGACTCGATCCAGGGACTCCAGGATCATGACCTGAGCCGAAGGCAGTCGCTTAACCAACTGAGCCACCGAGGCGCC
>NW_027971029.1:0-207 GCF_054177405.1 Leptonychotes weddellii
TAACACTTTTTTTTTTTTTAAGATTTTATTTATTTATTTGAGAGAGAGAGAATGAGAGACAGAGAGCATGAGAGGGAGGAGGGTCAGAGGGAGAAGCAGACTCCCTGCTGAGCAGGGAGCCCGATGCGGGACTCGATCTTGTGACTCCAGGATCATGACTGAGCCGAAGGCAGTCGCTTAACCAACTGAGCCACCCAGGCGCCCCGA
>NW_027971030.1:0-1124 GCF_054177405.1 Leptonychotes weddellii
GGAGCATAACACCAAATCCAGGCTCTGCCACCTGCCGGCCACGTGACTCCGGCCACTGACTTGCTCTCTTTTCCTCAGTCTCCTCATCTCTGTACTGAGAATAATAATAGAACATTTGGAGGATTTCAGGGGGAGCGAAGCACATGTATATAGGGCATCCCATGACAGTGCCCTGATCATGAAAATCGAGGCCATTTGTCAACATCCTGATGTGGGAGAAGGAAGGGAAGAAGGCAAGAGATAACTCCTGCAAAGCCTGAAGTCTGAGCAAGTCTGTGTGAGGCAGGCTGAGGGGGAGGGCGAGGGAAGGCCTGTTCTCATGACGCAAGGAGGGAAGGCCCTGGGCCTCCATCACTGTGAGCACAACGTGAGGCTGGGAGGTGGGCAGGAGCCGTGTGGACAGAAGATCTGACCAGCCCCATGCACACCCCCCACATCCACCTGGAGGTGCTCATGGGGACAGACAACACACAGCCCCTTTGTAACATCAGTAACTTCAAGTGCCTTAGGACGATCGTTTTACATCTAGGGGCTATGAAAGAGAATGAATGGCAATGGTAAGTGACCCCCCCAAGAGCCCTATAATACCTCAAAGTAAGTTGGTAATTTCGTCCCCCCAGTTCATGTGTTGGATGTCTAATCCTCAGCCCCTCAGAATGGGACTGTGTTTGGAGACAGGATCTTTAGTGAACTAATCAAGGTAAAATGTCACTGGGGTGGGCCCTAATCCAATAGGGCCTGTGTCCTTGATAAGAAGAAAGGACAGCGCAGACAAGCACCCAGGGATGCCCATGTAAGGACACAGGGAGAAGATGCTTCTCCAGGCCCAGCAGAGGGGCCTCAGGAGAAGCCAGTCCTGCCCACACCTTCCTCTGGGACTTCCAGCCTCCAGCACTGTGAGAACATAAATGTCTTCCTTTAAGCTCGTGGTCTGCGATGCTTTGCCATGGTGGCCTGAGCACACTCGTCCGGCTCCCTGTTACCGGCCCCGAGACTGCTGCCTGTTCCATGGTAGACACCAGACAAGCACTGGATGAATGAATCTAACAAGCAGTCACCTGTCCACACACCTCTCTCTCCTCCGGCCTTGACCCCAGTCCGGGCCTGAAGTGCAAGCCCGTGCC
>NW_027971031.1:0-207 GCF_054177405.1 Leptonychotes weddellii
GGAGGAGTAGGAGACCTGGATTTCATCTCCTCTCAGGAATTCAGCTGGATAGGGATCAAACCATTCTGAACACCTACAAACTCAACAGGAGATTGAAGAAAAGAAGAGCAACAACTCTCTCATCAGAAAAGCGACCACTTTCTGGAAGGTAGGACGTGCGGAGAAGTGAATCCGAGGCGATATTCGGGAGGATAGACGGCGGGGGAG
>NW_027971032.1:0-207 GCF_054177405.1 Leptonychotes weddellii
GAAACTTGGGGCACCTGGGTGGCTCAGTCGGTTAAGCGTCTGCCTTTGGCTCAGGTCATGATCCCGGGGTCCTGGGATCAAGCCCCGCATCGGGCTCCTTGCTCTGCGGGAAGCCTTCTTCTCCCTCTCCCTCCGCTGTTCCCCCTGCTTGTGTTCCCTCTCTCTCTCTCTGTCAAATAAATAAATAAAATCTTAAAAAAAAAAAAA
>NW_027971033.1:0-207 GCF_054177405.1 Leptonychotes weddellii
ATCCATTAACCTCAGGTTTGGAACCATCACCTCCGCAGTGTGATTACATTAGGCCTTCACTCACTGGAAAGTTTGCTGGCAATCCATGGTATTATGGGAAAGTCACCAGGCATCAAGCAGAAATGGCATTAAATGAAAGAGGGCATGAAGGTGATTTCCTCATTCGTGATAGTGAATCTTCGGTAAGTTGGTTTTCAAATAAATGGA
>NW_027971034.1:0-207 GCF_054177405.1 Leptonychotes weddellii
GGGGGGGGGTCTGCCCAGAAAGACTGAGCATGCGTGGACCGCGCCGGGCGTCCCATCCGGGGAGAGGTTAGAGGTCGCGAGGAATACCTTCGCCACGCCGGCCCTCCGGAGGAATCCGCTGCCGCGAGGCTCCTCAGGTGCTGCTTCCAGGAGTTACACTCCCGCTCCTCCCACGAACTCCCATTGCTTTTCTTTTTTTTTTTTTTT
>NW_027971035.1:0-207 GCF_054177405.1 Leptonychotes weddellii
TACTAAATAAATTGACCTAAGACCGAGTAACAGGAGGAAAGCAAACAGAAGTTTAACAAAGTCTCCTGCATACATAGGAGACACCCAGGAAAACCGACGGGCTCCCTGAAACGGTCCAAGGCCCCACCTTCAACACGGCCCCTGAGCGGAAGCCAGAGGATGGCAGGCAGGGGTGGGCGTGGGGGGTCAGCGCCAGGAGGGGAGCGG
>NW_027971036.1:0-207 GCF_054177405.1 Leptonychotes weddellii
ACAAAATATTTTATGGAGAGGGGGCTTTAGCTAGGATTGGAGAAGACTTTTCCTTTTCAAGCAAACTTTAAACTAAAATTTAAATGGTGTTAGGGAGACATTTATCCCAAAAAGCAAGAGAGGAGAACAAACGGGAAGAGCAGCACGTGCAAGGGCCCTGGGGGAGGAGGAGTTAGTGGTTTTTGTGGGGTTTTAAAAAATTTTTAT
>NW_027971037.1:0-207 GCF_054177405.1 Leptonychotes weddellii
TACTTAGATTTTTTTTTTTTTAAAGATTTTATTTATTTATTTGCGAGAGAATGAGAGACAGAGAGCACGAGAGGGGAGAGGGTCAGAGGGAGAAGCAGACTCCCTGCTGAGCAGGGAGTCCGATGCGGAACTCGATCCCGGGACTCCAGGATCACGACCTGAGCCGAAGGCAGTCGCTTAACCAACTGAGCCACCCAGGTGCCCCAC
>NW_027971038.1:0-207 GCF_054177405.1 Leptonychotes weddellii
TCCGCCTGGAGTGAGCATGCGACGCACAGGCGGAAGGACTCATCCGGCAAGATTGCCCTCAGCTCACGAGCAAGTCTCCACTCTCAGGTTCCCATGTCCCCTGCGCTGTTGTTCAAGTTGGCTACAAAGTTGGGGGTACCCTGGACGTTCAGTCATTTGCTAGCATGACTCCTAGATCTCAGGAGAATTCCATGCTTACCGTTACGC
>NW_027971039.1:0-207 GCF_054177405.1 Leptonychotes weddellii
ATTTGCATCCTTACAAATAGAAGGAAACCACTGAACATAATAAAGGCCTTACATGCAACAGCCAGATCTAGCATCACACTCCATGGTGAAACCCTGAAAGTAGAAGATAAACATGCCACTTTCAGCACCGGTGTTCAACACAGTACAGAAGTCCAGGCAAAAATAATTAGGAGGAAAAAAAACAGAGAATGCAATCAAATTGGAAAG
>NW_027971040.1:0-207 GCF_054177405.1 Leptonychotes weddellii
GGAGCCAGAGCAGGGGGTCCCACATGTGCAGAGTTACCTCGAGTATAGCAAGGAGAGTGGGGAAGCTCGAGCTGAGGACGTGCTCACCGTGGAGAGTTGCTTTCAAGGTGCAGTTCCATCAACCTTCAGGAGGAAATTGGGGGAAATGTCGGGAGGTAAAGGAAGGAACCCTGTCTGCCATGCATTGTGAACGTGGGCCCCGGGCGG
>NW_027971041.1:0-1124 GCF_054177405.1 Leptonychotes weddellii
AAATGGTAAAAAGGAATAAATCACAGCATATTTAGATAGTAATGAAAAGGAATGATTTAGAGTCACATGTGTCAATACAGATGTCTCTCCTACACGTAGAGTAGGAAAAAAGAATCAAGTTTCAGACTTCAGAATGTCAAGGTAGAATCACAATGGAACTAGAAGAGCATTGGATTTCACCCAGAAAAGCTGAACCTGAAGCTGGATACAGTAACTAATGTGTTCTTGGTTGTACATAAGACAAATTTTCTTATATTAGTAGGAGGCATTTAAAAATTCTGAAGGCATGAATCCATTTCCACGGCTCATCTAAGGGGAACACTGGGCTCTGTCAGCTCTAGGTTGAGAGAGGATACACTGAGGGATGAAAGGAATCTTCTACTCTGGGCTCTATCTAGCACATTCTTTCCTGGAGGGTCTAAAACATTAAACACATTTTGTCACCATAAGGATTAATTTTCACCCTCAAATCATAGCATAATTTTGATGTTATTTTACACCACAAAATATCATAGCCTTATTATGATGAGAATATTTGATCCTGCTTGTTACATGAGAAAACATGAGAAAGCATCCTACATTAATTGATGATAAATCTTGCCATGCCCAAATTGTCTCTCATTATGTGATTTCCCTCAGAACTGGTAGAGGTAGAGGATTTGTTTAATTTGTCCCACTGCCCATGTTAATGGCAGTCTGACTGGCCATGAATTTTCTTGGGCCATGATAAATGACAAATTTGGTAAAATGGTAAAAGATGCTTCCTATGGGAACAGAACCTTCACATTTTTATCATGGGTTATCATTTAAGAACACATGAGTAGGCTGCCATCTCACCTCCAGTGTTTTCACATTCGCCAGTGAAGAGCTGGTTTTCTCTGCCATTTTATATGACATCCTTAAGTGTCCTATTTTTCTATCACCAAGAAGATCTCTATACCCTGAATTCAACAATTGCCTATCGAATGATTGTCTGCCCTGAATTCCAGATCAGGGAACTATGGAACACAGCTACTGACAAAACTGTCATCACATTTTTCACAAGGAATCAGTTTTTGAACAATAGCATTGTCTTGGTCAAGAGATGCTATAGTCAAGACATAGTAAAGAATAGGCAGGCTGAG
>NW_027971042.1:0-207 GCF_054177405.1 Leptonychotes weddellii
ACTGCCCATCATGAGCTGGGTTCTATCAAACCAATCAAGGGATAAGGTCAGGACTTACAGCTTTAATTACCCTAAGATAGAAATCCTATGTCCCAGATCAAGAATGAGCAGAACCGAGTGCTGCACAAGGCCTGTGAGCAAGTGGTTCAGCTCTCCACGCCATCCACAGTCTTGCTTCTACCTCTCCCTTTACTCACACCGGTGGCT
>NW_027971043.1:0-207 GCF_054177405.1 Leptonychotes weddellii
GGTGGGTTGGGTGGGGAGGAGGAGGAGTTGTTTAATGGTTATAGAGTTCCAGTTTTGCAAGATGAAAAAGTTTTGAGGATCTCTTTCACAACAATGTGATTATATATATATTTTTAAAGGTTTATTTATTTGAAAGAGACAAAGAGCTCACATGAGCAAGTGGGAGAGGAAGAGAGAGAATCTTAAGTAGGCTCCACACTCAGCACA
>NW_027971044.1:0-207 GCF_054177405.1 Leptonychotes weddellii
AAGCCCTTAAGAAGTACACAGTCAAGGCCCTAGATGATACCCAAAACAGTATTTCTCTAGTAAATACTGAAATGACTCAAATGCGTAAAGCAGTTCTACACAACAGAAACGCATTAGATGTTTTACCTGCTGCACAAGGTGAAACGTGTGCTATTACAAAGACAGAATGCTGGGTGTCCATTCCAGATTATCACAAAAAGATTTCTG
>NW_027971045.1:0-207 GCF_054177405.1 Leptonychotes weddellii
CCTCACCGTCCCCCTCACAAGTGACCAGGGAGCAGCTGGCCTGGCGGAAGGGTGGCTTGCCAAGTTCCAGCCCCAGCATCCCAATGCCATCCCCTCGAAGGGCAGGTTTGGAGCTGAGAGAAAATAGCTTAATGACTTGCTGTCTTAATCGGTTCTGGTTGCTATAATAAAATACCATAAACCGGGTGGCTTATCAACAGACATTGA
>NW_027971046.1:0-207 GCF_054177405.1 Leptonychotes weddellii
CTGAGATCATGACCTGAGCTGAAATCAAGAGTCAGATGCTCACCCAGGCGCCCCTATGATCAACTGATTTTCAACAAGGGTGCCAAGATTATTCAATGGAGAAAGACTAGTGTCTTCAACAAATGGTGGTGGGACAACTGAATATTCACATGCAAAAGGATGAAGTTGGACCCCTACCTCACACCATATACAAATATTAACTCAGAA
>NW_027971047.1:0-207 GCF_054177405.1 Leptonychotes weddellii
GTAGCGAGAAAAATCTACATGGTCTATTGTTCCTTCTCTGAGCTCCTTCTCTGAGCCTGTCTATGGCTCCTTCTCTGAGCTCCTTCTCTGAGCCTGTCTATGGCTCCTTCTCTGAGCCTGAAGAGGAGATAATGTAAAAGGGAAGCTAAACCCTAAGCTAGGGAGTTTGGGAGACTTAGGTCCGAATCTTAGCTCTCCACCTTGTTG
>NW_027971048.1:0-207 GCF_054177405.1 Leptonychotes weddellii
CGGGGGAGGGGTTAGCCTGATGATGGGTATTAAAGAGGGCACGTATTGAATGGAGCACTGGGTGTTATACACAAAGAATGAATCATGGAACACTACATCAAAAACTAATGTAATGTATGGCAATTAACATAACATAATAAAACAAAAATAAAAAGAAAAATAAAAAAATCTCAGAGTCCTTAGATCCACTGGTCTTGTTGAACAACA
>NW_027971049.1:0-207 GCF_054177405.1 Leptonychotes weddellii
TTGCTGTAAAATGGCCAATCCTTTGGAGCCTGGGCACCAGAACTAAGAGGGGATGTGCACCCAAAAAGCCCAGGAGATTATAAATATTAACAATGGGGCCTGGATGCCTCAAGAAGGTCTAGCTACTCTGAGATAACTTGGCTCTCTGAGTTCATGGGTCATCAAAATGGTCAAAACTCAATGATCCAGTACCTGCAAACAGAGGAA
>NW_027971050.1:0-207 GCF_054177405.1 Leptonychotes weddellii
GCAGATCTGTCTGTAGAGTTAGGCACCTCCAGCCATAGATCCCCCCGCCCAAGTCTGCCCTCTGTGGGCCAGTTTCTTTACCTATAAAATGAGGCGCTTGCACCAGATAATTGCTAATAGTCTAAGATTCTCTTGTCTATTTTATGCCTGATTTAAAATCTTTAATTACTCTGAAATAGACTTATTAAACTGCCTGTTATCTCCCAG
>NW_027971051.1:0-207 GCF_054177405.1 Leptonychotes weddellii
CAGCCCCTGGCACCCACCATTCTACTTTGTCTCTATGAATCTGACTACTCTATGTGCCTTGTATAAATGAAATCATACAACATTTGTCCTTTTGTGACTTAGCCTAATGTCCTAGAGTTTCATCCATGCACCAGAATTTCCTTTTTCTTTTCTTTTTTTTTTTTTTGTAGACTTATTTCTTAGAGTAGTTTTTTTTTTTTAATTTTT
>NW_027971052.1:0-12333 GCF_054177405.1 Leptonychotes weddellii
TGGAACATACGGAATAGCATGGAGGACGTTAGGAGAAGGAAGGGAAAAATGTGGGGGGGGAATTGGAGGGAGAGATGAACCATGAGAGACTATGGACTCTGAGAAACAAACTGAGGGTTTTAGAGGGGAGGGGGGTGGGAGGATAGGTTGGCCTGGTGATGGGTATTAAGGAGGGCACGTACTGCATGGAGCACTGAGTGTTATACGAAAACAATGGATCGTGGATCACCACATCAAAAACCAATGATGTATTATACGGTGACTAACATAACATAATAAAATTAAAAAAAAAAATCTAATCATTCCTCTGTATGTTTTGTTTTGATCACTTCCACACACATGTGGGTGCTTACTATACGGGTAGTGTGGCTGAACTTGGGAAATGCAGGGATGATGAGCACCCAGACCCTGCCCTCAAAAACCTTAGAGTCTTCTGGGTTGTTAAGATCATTTTTAGGTTTTCTGTGATGGCCTGAAATTTTTTTTTTTTTAAGATTTTATTTATTTGACAGAGAGAGCACAAGTGGAGGGAGAGTGAGGGAGAAGTAGGCTCCCCGCTGAGCAGGGAGCCCGATGTGGGACTCGATCCCAGGATCCTGGGATCATGACCCGGGCCGAAGGCAGCCGCTTAACCAACTGAGCCACCCAGGTGTCCCAAATTTTTTTTTAATATCTTAATGAACAGATTTTTTTTTTTTTAAATACCCTGACAGCCTTGAGGAAATCTTCATACTTAGATGAACTCCAGGGTAGTGTTTTAAGAATTAGTAATGTGTCACAGACTGGCACTGACTCTGGGATCCAGCCAGTGGTGTTAACTTGGGGGGAATTATTTCACCTCAGCATCTGTTTCTCATCTCTGAAATGATGGGTTGGGGCAAGTCGATCTTCTCATTTTTCTGTTTTTAATTACAAGGGCCGGTGGTGCACTGTGCTTTGTAAGGGCGGCTAAAGGCAGTTGCTGGCCCTGCTAGCAATCAGATTGGTGAAGTGGGGGCGTGGATAGGAATACTTGCAAGCTATCCCTTGGTACTTTCTTCCAGGGCTTTTATCATGACATGTTCCCTGATCAGCAAAACCTTCCATTTCCTACCCACAGGCACCATCCGAGAATCTAATAGCATTAGTAATTACTACTTGGAGGAATAAATAACTCCATGTTATTTTGTCAGAAGAAGAGAAATAACAGGAGCGCACTAAGGAGGAAATTTACAAAAGATGAGACATAACACCCAACCAGGACATGAAGTTTGCTGTATTATTTGTCTGTTTTTGGTCACTATTTTTGTTATAATTGGAAGGCTTGAGTAAAAGTAGCCTTAACAGTCAGAGGTTTATTAACTCACAAGCGGTCCCAACGCAAGGTACTTCTGTGTTCTTTAGTTCAGTGGCCCCACAGTGTCATCGACGACATAGTTCTTTCCGCCTTCTTCTTTCATCCTCTGCGTGTTGTCTTTGTTCTTGGGCTCCTTCCTGCAGCCTCCAGATGGCCACCATGGTTCCCGGCAGCACCCGAGAAAAGGCAGCTGGGAGAAGAGCTGAAGCTCCTCCCATGCGGTTTTTATTACAGATTTCCTTTACCAGAAGCCCCCCAGCAGACTTCTCTGAGTCCCCACTGGGAGTGGGTCACATGCTGATGTCTCTTCCAGTCATCGGCAAGGGGACAGGGATGATGACGGGCTTCACCCCTGGGGGCAGGGAAGGGTGGGGTCATTTACCTGAGCAAAGGGATGGGGAACACCAAACCCGAATTAGGGTTCTTCAGCGAAGTGGAAGTAGAAGGTTGGGTTGCGAAGGGTGTTAGGTAGGCACTACTTAGAGTATTCTGGCATTAGGGATGAGAAGCAAAACTCTTTCTTTGTGAAGTTTAGTTTAAAATAATTTTTGTGGGTCTCTTTCCTGAATTCTTTTCTAGAAATGGTTAATGTTTTGAATGCAAAAGGCAGGGATCGGTGGGGGGCAGCGATGGAGTGGACTAGTTAGGTACCTACCAGCTGGGGCACAAGGATGCGGTAATGTTTGAAGTACGCACGCTCATCGCCTCATCTGGTTCTCACAGCGGCCCTACG
The DNA here is from genome assembly GCF_054177405.1 of Leptonychotes weddellii. NCBI lineage: Eukaryota > Metazoa > Chordata > Mammalia > Carnivora > Phocidae > Leptonychotes > Leptonychotes weddellii. Next base: position 2,070 of record NW_027971052.1, read on the forward strand.
AGGCACGTTCTTTTATCGTCCCTATGTTCCACGTGAAGAGACTGAAGCTTTGTTGAGTCACTTGCTCAAAGTTACTAGTTAGTGGCAGAACTGGTGTTAGATCCAGATCTGTCTGGCTCAAAGGCAGGTGCTTATTGTCTCCTGCCTGCCCAGTTCTTTTCAAGTTCGTTTTGATACTCGATCTCATTTATCTCAGAGTCCTAATACGTAGCTGTGTTTCACACCTATTTTTGGCAGTGACATAAATACTGAAAAAGGTGTTTTATGAACAGTCACTGAGCATATGGTAAAAGCAGATGTTCTCTCTTGGTGGTACCTGTGCTAGGGGATTGGGCGTGATTGAGATTAGAAAGGGCTGCAGAGACTACGGAAAGTGGACAGCAGGACAGAACACACTGGCTTCTGCGTAATCAGTGCATGTTTGGAGGTGGGCCTCTTGCTCTTCCGTAACCCTTTTCTCATGATCCCTCTCCCCCCACCTTCACCAGTATGTTTTTATATTGGAATACACTTCATACACATGGACTTCAGGAGTAATTTTATCTCTAGACCTGGGTCAAGCGACTTGTTTCTTTTTTTTTTTTTTTAAAGATTTTATTTATTTATTTGAGAGAGAGAGAATGAGAGACAGAGAGCATGAGAGGGAGGAGGGTCAGAGGGAGAAGCAGACTCCCCGCTGAGCAGGGAGCCCGATGCAGGACTCCATCCCAGGACTCCAGGATCATGACCTGAGCCGAAGGCAGTCGCTTAACCAACTGAGTCACCCAGGCGCCCCAAGCGACTTGTTTCTTGAAACATTTTCAGTAGTTAAGGACAATTTATGCAGTAAATAGTTGGGGGGGAAATGTATCCAGAGCAACTTTTCTCTCGATTGTTGTAATTCTGTGTGGTAAAGTACCCCCCCACCCCCACCCTGCAAAAAAAAGTGGAGGGTAGAGGGGGTGAGTGCCAAGACGTACAGTAAAAACATCTAGCTTAGCGTAGGTGCTGTTCTTGGTACTGTTTTAATTCTCGAATACCCAAAAGTGACTATCTTCGTTCCCTGGATCCTCCACGTTCCACAGAGACCCAGGATACTTTCAGCTTCCAAATAACCTTCAGAACCCAGCTTCAAAGAGCTGTTCTAGATTGAGCTAGATCTATCAGCAGATGCCTGATCTTGACCCACATCCCAGAATTCCTTTGGATCCATTACATCATACACCCCTTCACCGGCACCTACTGGGTCTGCCCAGTTCTGCTCTAGGCACTTAACTAACAAAATCCCTGACCTCGGGGCCCCATTCTAAGAGGGAAAGGGAATGAGGACATGGGATAGTGGTAAGCAGTTTGAAAACAAACAAACAAACCACACACACAAATCCATCAACAGGAGGGAATTTCTTTTATCTTTCAGTGTTTTCCCAGTTGCTTTTGACAAATTGTTGTGTCCTCTTGCCATGGAAGACAACACTGTCTCACATGAGATACCTTACTGGTATTTTAACATTTACTGACTGATTCTCCACTTATTCTGTGTTCTTTTTCGTCTTTGTTTTCTGTGTTCTCTTTCTTTTCCATTCACCTAGTGTATCAGTTAGCTATTGCTGTGTAACAGACCACCCCAAAACATAATGGCTTAAAACAGCCACCATATTTATTTGGCTCCCAATTCTGTAGGTTGGTTGGGCAGATCTGGCCAGGAGAGTCCAGCTGATCTCTGCACCTGCAGTTGGCTGGACTGTCTACAGTGGTCTCAATCACAGTCTGTTAGTGGACAGGTGGTTGGCCTGAGAGGCAGCCCTGGGATATTGTTTTCTAACCACTTCAGGTGCATATCGTGTGGCCCTGACAGCCGGCATGTCCCTTCTGGAGAAGTTGGAGGACCTGCACTCCTCCGGATCCCCCACGACACATTAGGGGATGCAAGTTCTGGGGCCCCCAGGTAGGAATAAGGATGTTTAGTTGAAACTACAGGCTTTTGGCTACTGAGCTTACGATTCCAAAGTTGAAAGCTTAAGCACAATATTTGACTTCTCAAGGAGAGTTTTCCTGGATTGGGAGAAAAGTTGACTTTGGGTTATATTGAACCTGTCTTTTGCAGTCGGGGCTATTGTGTTATTGTTGTTTCTAACTTTAGAATCTCTGGATTGGAAGGGAGGGACAATAAGGGTTGTGAAGTGCGAGCACCCACCTGATACTTGAAACACCAGTGTCTGCTCAGGCCTCCTCCCCCAGGAGCCAGAGGGCTCACTGTGCCTCCCAGCAGCCCGCCTTCCCTGGCTGTCCTGGCTGGGGCCCTGGAGCCCCCTTCCTCACTGCTGAGGCCAAAGGGCCTCCTCCATACTAGTCCATCCAGAGTTTTCTTCACATTGCTCCAGATCATAGCTTTTTGGTTTTTTATTTTAAAACAGGAAAAATAGTTACCTGGTCTTAGATACCAAAGAAGCAATACCCTTACTAGTTATGATAGGATCAGGCCAAAAGAATTATACTCTCGGTAGGTACATGAGAGAATATTTGAAATGTTTTTAAGCACCTGTTTGTACAAAGTGATCAGTTCACAATTGATCATATCTTTGGGTGATACCCAACATGCTGGTTTCTTAGGTGCTCACAATTTCAGTGGGTTGCAGGTGCCCATCTTAGTCCTTAAAACTCTGATCCCAGTTACAAGGGTTGAGGAATTCTGTGGCAGCTACGAAGATAAGGGTACTTCCTGAGGAGGAATATTATATTGTATAGAAATTCCCGGATACAGAAGTAGATGGAATAATGTAATATGCCTCTGTGCACCAGCTTTAACAATCACCAGAGCATCTCCAACTTTGTTTTAAAGTCAGCCCTGGACATACTGTTCCTAAGATGTCTTCTTGAAGACATTCAGAAGAAGGAACTCATGATGCTGGAACCCTAATATTACCACTTTAATGATTGCTTCTGCCCCTGCCCCTGAATGGACCACCGGTTTTCCCAAACCCCTAATTGTCCTTCTCTTCTCCAGGGCCCAGTCATATATGCGCAGTTAGACCACTCTGGTGGACATCACAGTGACAAGATTAACAAGTCAGAGTCTGTGGTGTATGCGGACATCCGGAAAAATTAAGAGAAGACCCAGAACATATCCTAAGCAAGAAACAAATGAAAGGGGACACTTATGCAGAAAATGTAGCCCATAACCACCTGTGGCCTTGGAGAGCTGGGCAAGGACAAGCACATGTTCATTCATGGAAGGAGAAAAAGATGTGTATAAAGGATATGTATAAATATTCTATTTAATCTGATACGGGGAACCAATGTTGCATGATGAAAAGATGGTATGATTCTACGTATGTATAAATTTTCTTGCTGTTTTGTACTTTCTTTCAGGGTCCTTTACAGTTGGGAAAAGTCAGAAACATTCCTGTTGCTGTCATTTAGATGTGGTTGGCCTTCCTGGAGATGGTAGCAGGTCTTTAGTATTCCAGTAGACATGGCCCTTCTGTCTCAGGGCTTAACCAGTCTTTGCATTTATCGTGGTTGGAGAGTGGAGACGCTATCCTGGTGTCATGCCCAGGGTGGCCTCTAACAGAAAACCTCCGTTAGCCGTGCCCCTTGAACACAGTTCGGGAAGTTTTTGTTGGTATTTTGGTTTTTTGCTTTGTATGTTGAGACCAACCTTAATGTTACACCCTTGATCATATCAGTTGGTGGATTTGTCATAGCAAGGCCAGCAAAGGATAAATGCCAAGGTCACCTCTTTCTAGGTACTTTTAGATCAATATCATACACGTAATTGAAGTAGGAACCCCAGGTCTTGCTTGAGGAGTACGGTGCCATTTGGAGAGTCCTTCCTGCTTGAAATAAGGGTCCCCATACAGCCGACGGAGAGGAGTTTCATTTCCTTTTAAGTAGGCACAAATTGGGATAATTACAAAGCCAGTCTGTGGCATCCCGGAGCTATCTCTAGAGAACCGTCTTTCTAAAAGCTTCTGTCATGATTCCAGCGAGAGGTGGCATTGGTCACGGCTCTGTAATAGCTTCACGGGGCCTCAAAGGTTAAAGATAGTCTAGATTTTTTAAATCAGTAGGTAGGGTTATTAGCACTTCTGCTCTGGAAGTCTCTTCTCTGTTACTGTTTGGGCGTTTGGGGTGGGGTTTTTTTGGTTTTTCTTTTTTTGTTTTTACTTCCCCCCCCCCACTTTTTCCCATTACGTGGAATTGATAAATAAGGAGGTGAGGGGAAATGGGGGTATCCTTTCCAAGAATTCATCGTCTTCACTGACTACCCTCCTTACCCCGTCTCGAGCCGATGAGTTTTTATCTTTTACTGGGGATGAAAAACATGGGGAAGGTCAGCGAACACTTGTTTTTATTGTCATCCCCCCCCCCTTTTTTCTGGATGATTTTAACAGAATTTCTTTGCCACTTAAAATGATGGGCGAGCCCCCCAGTCGGGCAGGACCCCGGCTAGCCGGGCGCAGAGCACATTCGGCCCAGGCTAGTTTTCCTGCCGCGGGGTTCAGGCGCGCCCGGAGCGGCTCGCTCTGCCTGCCCGCCTGCTGTCACCTCCGGGCGATGACCCCGAAGCCAACTTTGTAGAGGCTCCCAAAGGGCGCCGGGCGCAAAGCGGTGCGAGCTGGTATGGGGGCACCCGGGGCTCGCCCGACACATTTCTGCAAAGTGGGCGACTTCGCCGTGCCCCCGGGAACTTCCCTGCATCCATTCGGAGAACCACAGGAGCCTCTGAAGCCCTGTGTGTACATGTGTGTTTGGGGGGGTGGGGTGCTGGGATCGTCACCCTTCTTCCAGCTGATGATGATGTTGTTCTTGGTGAGCCTTTGCCACCCGAGGAGCGGACAGCTGACCAAGACCGCCGTGAGGTAGAAAGGACACAAATTGTTGAGAGACCAATTCGTCTGTGTAATGTTTCCTTGAGTCCTTTTTTACAGAGAAAAGGCGCATTGTCCTTTTTCTCCACAGGTCCTGCGAATAAAGTAGATGTTCCTAATACCTCCTGAAAGCGACAGTCCCGGTTCCTCCTTTCCTTGTGGGGACGGGGACTTGGGATGCAAGGGGCACCCAGTGCAGCGACACTTGGTGCTGACAGCTGCCTCCTCGGCCCCGGGGCTTTCTCCTAACCGCCTCTGGATTTTTTGGCCCTTTCTCTTGCGACCCAGTGTCCCTGTGCCTGGCCACAGATGACAACAGTCGGGTAGCAGGGCTGCCCTTCCCACGTCTAATTAGTGGCAGAAGGAGACCTTTTAACGTTCCGTGTGATCAGGGGCCACCTAGAAGCGATTACTTAAGAGGTGAAAATCCCAAACCACCTATAGGTTTTCAGTGGAAATGTATCCAGCTAGGGAAAAACCCATTGAGTTCGTTGTTATTTTTTGTTTTTCTTCCTTCTTCCAGATTGTTGTACTTTTGTGGATATTTTAATACATCTTTTTCAATTACTGAATTGTGTCATGTGCTCATTTTTAGCCAAGTAGAAAAAGAGATGAAAGCCTTTTCATTCATGCCCCTCGGGTCCCACTGGCCTCCTCATTCTTCAGGAACACCACGCATTGCCAGCTTCAGGCCCTTTGCACCTGCTGTCCCCTCTGCCTGGAGCTTGTGTTCGGCACCTATTTGGGTGGTTTGCTCCCTCCCTTCCTGTAAGTCTCCGCTCACCTCAGAGAGACCTTCTGCCATATATAAAAGAGCAGCCTCACCCCCTCCACTGGCTCCCCAGCCCCCTCAGGCTCACTCTGTGTTTCTCCTTCTGTCCAGCCGTACATGTGCTTGTCTGTTGGAGCACGAGCCCCAGAGCTTTGCTGTTCTGTTCGCTGCTCCATCTTCAGCGCATGGATTAGTGCCTGGCGCTTGGCAGGGGCTCAACAAGTGTTGACCAATTAGGTGATGGATGTTATTCATTCAACACATTTATATCGAGAACTGTCCTGCCCCAGGCAGTGTGCCAAGCATGAGAAAGTAAAATGAACAAGACAGAGCTCCTCAAGGACCTTGCCACAGAGTAGGGGTAACAGGGGACATAACAGTAATAACTGATAGCTACTAAGTACTTGCCATGTGCCAGGCACTCTGCATAGCATGATGACGGTGCACTAGTCCTAATCTTAACCCCACTTTTAGTTAGTTAGTTAGTTTTAAGATGTTCTTTATTTGACAGAAAGAGACACAGCGAGAGAGAGAACACAAGCAGGGGGAGTGCGAGAGGAAAAGGTAGGGCCGGCGGGATCGCCTGTGGGAGCGGATCTCCCGTGAGCCACGTCCCTCACATGTGATGTGGCAAAAAGAGGAGAGACGCCTCCCTCAGCGCGCGGAGGCAGAGTACTGGGGAGTTGCCTCCGGCTGGGGCTCTGGTTTCCAAGCTGCATGGGGAACATGCCAACCAAATACGCACTTGTTATTTCCGAGGGCGGCCGCTGCCCTAGGCGGGCTGGTTCGGCAGTATTTCAGAGGAAACTTCAGACACTCTCTTCCCCGCTTAAAGCTGAACGCTCCCCCCTGATCCTTCCGGATGATTCCAGTGCTAACCAGGTTGGGTTTAGGGCCCGAAGACTTAATCCTCCCAACTGCCCGTGACGGTTGAGGGAGCATTCTCTTAGAGGAGGCAAGGGGCTTTTGTAGTGGTGGAGGTGGTGCAAGGAACTGACCGTCTGATTTTATGGCAGGTTCCCACATGTACACATTGTTCCTGTATATTCGAGATCTTTTATTATGGAGAATTTCAAACAGGCACAAAAGAGAACAGTAAAACCCACTTCCACATATCCATCCTCAATGATTGCTTCATCCACTCCTTTGTTCTTTTTCCTCTTTTCTGAATTATTGGAAGACAAATCCCAAAACATGTCAGTTCACCTGACATTCTTTGGGCATCTTTAAAAATATGTAAATTTTCTTCCATAACCATAATGTCACATGTAACAAACTTTTTTTTTAAGGTTTATTTATTTATGAGAGAGAGTGTGTGCGCAGGGGGAGGGCTAGAGGAAGAGCTCTGAGCCAGACACGGGCTTGATCCCATAACCCAGAGATCAAGACCTGAGCGGACACCAAGAGGCCGATGCTCAACTGACAAAGCCACCCAGGCGCCCCTAACAGAAACGTTTAAAGAAAAACCGCACATTTAAAAAAAAAAAAAGAAATCTTGCCATTTGCAATGACATGGATGGCACTAGAGTGTTATGCTAAGTGAAATAAGTCAATCAGAGAAAGACAATTATATGATCTCACTGGTATGTGGAATTTAAGAAACAGAACAGCAGATCATAGGGGAAGAGAGGAAAAAATAAATCGAGATGAAACCAGAGAGGGGAGACAAACCATAAGAGACACTTAATCATAGGAAACAAACTGAGGGTTGCTGGAGGGGAGAGGGGTGGAGGGATGGGGTAACTGGGTGATGGACATTAAGGGGGGCATGTGATGTAATGAGCACTGGTGTTATACAAGACTGATGAATCACAGACCCGTACCTCTGAAACTAATACATCATGTTAATTGAATTAAAATAAAAAAAAACCACATTTAAACAAATAATTCCTTGACTACAGGGCGCATGGGTGGCTCAGTCGGTTGAGCGTCTGCCTTCGGCTCGGGTCATGATCTCAGCGTCCTGGGATGGAGCCCCGCGTGGGGCTCCCTGCTCCTCGGGGAGTCTGCTTGTCCCTCTCCCTCTGCTCGTGCTCTCTCTCTCGCTCTCTCTCAAATAAATAAAATCTTTAAAAAAAATAACGATTCCTTGATTTCATCTAAAACCTAGTTCATACTCAAACTTCCCCTTATCTCAAATATGGCATTTTACAAATGGTTTCTTCAAATCAGGATCCAGACATGGCCCCAGTAACGATGTCGCGCCTGTTCCGGAAACAAAGACGGGACTGTAGTACCCTGCAGTTCGCTGTCTTCCCTCAGCATTGTGTCAGAAGCTTCTGTGCGAGCGCGGGAAAACTAGGCCATTGGCCATTAACTACACCCAGGGGGCCTTCTCTTGGGTAGATGCACCATATTTTAAACCATTTCTGACTTCCTGGATATTTGCTTCTAGTTGTCTTGTTTTTGTCCATCCCAAGCAGTCCTGTAATTGTCACTCGTTCTCATGAACTAGTGAAGAAGGAAGGCAAATGTAAATTATTTGCAGTTCCGGAGCAGCAGAACAGGATGAGACGAGTCCTCCCGGCCCCTGGAAAGGGGATGTGGGAGTGACGGTGGTGGCCCTCCAGCTCACTCCCCGTCACATCCTTCCTAACGCCACCGGGGCTGGCCCAAGGGCCACTGACGGGGCTGTAAGGACAAGAGTTGGGGGCAGGAGGCAGGCGGGAGCTCTAGCACCTACAGGGGACCTGGCTGTGTTTACAAGGAAGGAAACGCAAACCTTTCTAGCCCCCAGAGTCCTGGACGAGCTGCCGCTTCCAGCTTCCCTTTCCTCCTGCAAACAGGATGTTCAACTTTGTCCCCTCTCGGCTCAGGTTCGGGTTTGATTGTCCACCCGTTCCTTCACTGGGAGCCTCGTGGCCCCTGCCTGCAGTGCTCCCAAACATAAGCAAGGGCTGGGTTCTTTTCTTTTCTTTTAATCTCCACAATTGGGAAGAGGAAGTCTGGCAGGTTTAATATTCCCACATTGGCTTTGGAGCCCTGCCCTCCAGTGCTGCGTGGCTGACACATTTGGGGCTCACTTTGCCCTCCTGTGCCCAAGTCACTGCTCTGCCGAGGGAATGGGGGACAGGGGCGAGCTAAGGCCGGCTTGCCGAGGGCCTGAGGTTTGCCCTCCCCTGCCACGGACTCCAAGGACACTGAGCTTTGACTCCAGATCCATTCTCGGTTCTTTCTCCGGCTCTGAATGGGGTTCTTTTTTTAACGACAGAGTGTCTTTCAACTCGATAAAAGAAACATAAATGTTTAATTTATTTTGTAGGGAATCTCTTAAAATGTACAAGAGACCCAGACGAATGCGGAGCGTGGCGCAGAGAAGCCCCGCCCTGGCTCTAGCGGGCCCCGCGGAACCCCAGAGGGTGTGTTTCTAACGTGTCTTGACGTTTCCAGCTGAGTAAAAGCCCCGGCCTTTTCTGCGCCTAAGCCGTTCCTGAAGCTGGTTGCTCTGCCAGAGGGAGACGTGTTTCTGAAAAGCTTGCCCTGGGGATTTTGGTCCCAAAGAAGGTAAAATATCTGCTGGCCACGTGGGTGCTGGTGGCCAGCACAGGCCACGCCGAGCTCCGGGGTTCAAGCCCGTGAAACAGCACCGCGCCCCGGGAAAGGAGCGCACGCAGAGGTGAGGCGTGAATCCCTCTGACACATGCACGCGCCTCAGGACAGGCAGGCGCGGGGAGAGCAGGCCGAACTAAATGACTTAATGTTGACTAAGTGAGGTTGAGCAAGAGTGAAGAAAGCCCACGGGAGGGAAGCAAGCAGGAGAGCTCACACCTGGCTGGAAATAATTGGCCTCCTTCCCATGAGAGAAAGTGCAAGACTTGGCTTCCTATTGAGCATTTTGTCTATTGCAATTCATTCTGGGCTTTTAGACAAGGACTGTTCCAGGGTTCCCTCGCGTGCCTCCTCCTGCAGGTCAGCAGGCATGCATTCGACTGGTTGCAAAATGCAATCCCTTCTCCGGGAGGCCAAGGGCAGATAGGGAGGAGGATAGAAGTATAAAGCAGCCTAGTCGATATATGACCCGGGCATTAGATGAACATCAGAGCTGTTGTCAAGCACTTGTCTGGCATCCTGGAATCCCATTAGATGGAGAAATACCTCTTGATAAGAGGTTTAGCCTACCCAGCATGATACATTTTCTCTTAAATATTAATAACTCCCCTCTGGAGCGCCTGGGTGGCTCAGTTGGTTGGGTGACTGCCTTCAGCTCAGGTCATGATCCTGGAGTCCCTGGATCGAGTCCCGCATCGGGCTCCCTGCTCAGCAGGGAGTCTGCTTCTCCCTCTGACCCTCCCCCCTCTCATGTACTCACTCTCTCTCATTCTCTCTCTCTCAAATAAAGAAATAAAATCTTTAAAAAAAATAATAATAATAACTCCCCTCTGATCCAAGCTAGTATTATTCCTTGCTATACAGATGTTCCCGATCAATTTTCAGTGGTTCTGCCTTGGCATTTTAAGGTTAATGAAGTTACTACACTGTCCTATATGGTAGCCAGTGGCCACATGTGGCCATTGACATTGAAATTATTTAAAATTAAATAGACAAAGAGGTAAAGGATCTATACTCTAGGAACTACAAAACACTCATGAAAGAAATTGAAGAAGACACAAAAAGATGGAAAAATATTCCATGCTCATGGATC
>NW_027971053.1:0-1124 GCF_054177405.1 Leptonychotes weddellii
CTCAACTTCTTGAGTTATTGCTGGAAAGCAAAGTAGGTAATAGTTTTTAATTATAGTTGACCCTTGGGGGACCTGGATGGCTCAGTAGGTTAAGCTTCCGACTTGATTTCCGTGTAAGTCATGATCTCAGGATCCTGAGATGGAGCTGCCTCATGTACTCAGTGGGGAGTCTGCTTCTCTCCCTCTTCCTCTCCCTTTGCCCCTTTCCCCACTTACACACTCTCTCTGTCTCTCTCTCTTTCTCTCTCTCTAAAATAAATAAAATAAATCTTTTAAAAAAATTACAGTTGACCCTTGATACAACATGGAGTTAGGGGTGCCAAACCCCAGCGCAGTCGAAAATCTGTCTATAACTTTTGACTCCTCAAAAACTTAACAACTAACAGCCTACTGTTGACCATTGACCAGAAACCTTACTGATAACATAAACAGTCAATTAACACATATTTTTTATGTTACACATATTATATGCTATATTCTTGCAAGAAAGTAAACTAGAGAAAAGAAAATGGTATTAAGAAAATCATAAGAGAAAATCTCCAAAAAACTTTCCAATATATTTATTGAAAAAATCTGCATATAAGTGGACCAGGTAATTCAAATGTATGTTGTTCAAGGGTCAGCTGCATTTGACTTTTGGCTACGTTTAAGCTATTACATTACAGTTAGTTGTACTACACTTCAGTTCTATGTTAGAGAACGCTTTGACATTCTCTTAAATAATCCTCCCAACAACCATGTAGGTTCAGTGTTATTATTCCCAAACTATAGCATCAGAGCACTTACATAACTGGGTCCCAAGGTCTAACATTTGGAAAGGAGCCTTCAAGTCTGAAGCTCTTCCTATAACAGTATATAATATATTCTTCCTATTTTCATTTTAAATGTGATTGCCTCATATTTTAGCTAATAAAAACATTAAATAAAATCATGAAACTACTACAATACCGAAACTTGAACCTAAAAACATTTTGAATAACGGTCAGAAACCTTTTTCATTCCATGTAGAAAAAAGAAATTTATAAAATTTGACTTTACAGGTCTCTCTTGGGACTTTGGGCTCTGCAAGGCAATGTAAAAACAATGGTTTTCAATTTTCTTTTATTTTTTTTCATCTTTCTTTC
>NW_027971054.1:0-207 GCF_054177405.1 Leptonychotes weddellii
GTTGGCCTGATGAACTCTACTCACGGCTTTCTGGCACTTGGTTGCTAAGTAGTCAGCACCCCCTTAAAATGAAAAAGCCCAGACAGTGGGACACCCTGCCACCAAGCTGGGTCTCACCATCTTCCTGGCCCATTTCCCGAAGCTGCGAACTCCCTTCCCGACCATGCAAGACGACACAGACTTCCACCTTATCTTCTTCAAGGCTTT
>NW_027971055.1:0-207 GCF_054177405.1 Leptonychotes weddellii
AACATTTAACAACTCAGCATGTACTTTGGATTGAGTTTCACTGGATACCAGTGAGAACAGATACTGAGGTATGCCAGTTACACCCCCACATTTTCTACCACCTACTCTACCTCTTCACCTGAAATCCCAGGACTTTAGATATGAGTAAATGGTCAAGGGTAGTCATTCTAAGATGGCTTAATTAAGAATCCCGAATCCAACTGGAGT
>NW_027971056.1:0-207 GCF_054177405.1 Leptonychotes weddellii
GTAGATCCGGGTTCTGACTCACTATCCCTTGGTTCTGCTTTCTCAGTGTTGACACATTCCCAAGCTGCTTCTCTTGTGGTCCCATGATGGCATCCAGCCAGGAAAAAACAGAGAATTGTTGCCCCAGTGTTCTCAACTAAAGTCCCAATATTCAGGTGAATGGCACCAGCTCAGGTCATAAGAACACTCCTGAGATAATAACTGGGA
>NW_027971057.1:0-207 GCF_054177405.1 Leptonychotes weddellii
GCCGCTCAGCAGGACTTGGCCCCCTCCTCTGGAGGCCTTGCTAGGGTGTTAAATGTGTCCAATAAAGCGCCTCCAATCAATAAATTCTACTTATCCAGTCTTAAATCCTAGCTCCCTTAATCAAACCCCCGAAAATCCAATGGCAGGGATCCTCCCTAGCTCCTGCCAGTATACGAGCTGATTCTTGCAGCTCCTTTGGGATATAAT
>NW_027971058.1:0-207 GCF_054177405.1 Leptonychotes weddellii
GTAGATAGGCTGAAGGCTTTTTGACAACAGGGAGTTTTTAAGATCAATTTTATTTATTTAATTTTTCTTTCTTAGGTTTTTATTTAAATTCCAGTTAATTAACATATAGTGTAATATTGGGGTCAGTAGTAGAATTTTGTGATTCTTAAGATCAATTTTAAATTGTTTGCACTGCTGCATGAAAACCCCTTGTCTCTCTTTTTTTTT
>NW_027971059.1:0-207 GCF_054177405.1 Leptonychotes weddellii
AAGATGGTGGAGGAGTAGGAGACCTGGATTTCGTCTCCTCTCAGGAATTCAGCTGGATAGGGATCAAACCATTCTGAACACCTACAAACTCAACAGGAGATCGAAGAAAAGAAGAGCAACAACTCTCTCATCAGAAAAGCGACCACTTTCTGGAAGGTAGGACGTGCGGAGAAGTGAATCCGAGGCGATATTCGGGAGGATAGACGG
>NW_027971060.1:0-207 GCF_054177405.1 Leptonychotes weddellii
TTTGAAATGAGATTTCATCAACGTTCAGTACAAAAGATAAGCTTTAGGCTAGGAAGACTTGAGTAGAGTTATAAAAAAAAAAAAAAGAGCAGTCTTGTTCTTTATATTTTACATTAGAAATTACATTTATAAGGTGTGGAGGACGACACTTTCAGTTGTTTAAACAACAGACATTCCCTTCCCTGCCCTGTCCTTTGCATATCCTAC
>NW_027971061.1:0-207 GCF_054177405.1 Leptonychotes weddellii
TCATTTTCCCCTTCCTTCTCCTAATGTCCTCCATGCTATTCCTTATGTTCCACAAATAAGTGAAACCATATGATAATTGACTTTCTCTGCTTGACTTATTTCACTTAGCATAATCTCCTCCAGTCCCATCCATGTTGATGTAAAAGTTGGGTATTCATCCTTTCTGATGGCTGAGTAATATTCCATTGTATATATGGACCACATCTT
>NW_027971062.1:0-207 GCF_054177405.1 Leptonychotes weddellii
TTTTTTTTTTAAAGATTTTATTTATTTCTTTGACACAGAGGGAGAGAGTACAAGCAGGGGGAGCGGCAGAGGGAGAGGGAGAACCAGGCTCCCCACTGAGCAGAGAGCCCGATGTGGCGCTCGATCCCAGGACCCCGGGATCGTGACCTGAGCCGAAGGCAGATGCTTAACTGACTGAGCCACCCAGGTGCTCCTTGGGGGGTTTTT
>NW_027971063.1:0-207 GCF_054177405.1 Leptonychotes weddellii
CCTTTGCCTCGTCTTCTAACCCAGCTGCCTCAGTCTCCCCGGGGTGAAGACCAGCCTTCAGCATGGCCTCCATCAAGCTGAGCTGCAGCAGCTGACCCTTGGGCCCAACCTAATTGGAGGGAGGCTCTGGCCCCTTCTGCCATTTTCGAGTTCGGATAAAGCAGCAGGTGCAGGCCTTGGGGTCCGGCTTCCCCAGGGGCTTCTTGG
>NW_027971064.1:0-1124 GCF_054177405.1 Leptonychotes weddellii
CACCAATAAGAACAACACAATACCACCAGCACGGGCATCACCACCACCAACACCACCAACACCGACACCATCACCACCAACACCATCACCACCACCACCATCAATAACAACACAATACCACCACCACCAGCATCATCACCACTGCCAACACCAACACCATCAATAACAACACAATACCATCACCGCCAGCATCATCACCACCGCCAACACCATCACCACCAACAGCATCACCACCGCCCACACCAACACCATCACCACTGCTACCACTGCTACTAACACCAGTAACGACACCATCGCTGCTACCACTCTCCCCATCACCATGATAACAGTCACAGCTAACTTTCAGTCTGCACTTACTAAAACCAGACACTCCACTAAAGACCTCATGCATCTCCTCATTTCACCCTCTACTAGCCCTATGACGTGGGTCGGAAGAGCATCCATTTCTGCATAGAAAGCTCTGGGCCAGGAACAGGGAAGGAGGCTGAGCTGCTGGAGCCCCGAGGGCACCGCGTGACCTCTGGCCGGGGAAGAGCCCTCCCCGGCTGCTCCATGCCTCCCAAACAAAGAGCAGCTATGCCACGGCTTCTCACAAACACAGGCTTCAGAGTGCTTCCTCCAGAACCAGCCCCCCTGTGCTTCAAAGGGGCTGTGACAATGGTGAACAGTGTCAAGGCCCCCCATCCCTTACTCTGGGAAGCCCTTGAGACCTCATGAAATAACAGTTCGATTAATCCCATGAAGGGAACCCCAGGCTAGAGGAGAAACTGCCTCTCCACGTCACCTCTGGCCTGGCCGAGCTCACGAGAGCCTCTAGTGCCACCGGCCAATCCAGCCCAGCCAATGAGCAACCTGGACCATCCAAGATCCCAGGTGAGCATCGAGAGCAGGTGGAGACTAACAAGACAAGATTCCTCCATCCAAGACAGCTCAGAGTCCCAACCAACCTCCCTCAGTCCAAAAAGCAGAGACACATCTGATACAGAGACCCTGCCACTGGAATCTACCTGGAAGCCACGTCTCCAAAGGACAAAGAGAACTACGATGCCCTTAGCGTGGAACAGCCACGGCTGCGTGCTTCTCAAGGACGAACCAATGCAATCATCACAAAACCTTCCTGGGGA
>NW_027971065.1:0-207 GCF_054177405.1 Leptonychotes weddellii
TTTCTTCCATCTCCTGTTGAGTTTGTAGGTGTTCAGAATGGTTTGATCCCTATCCAGCTGAATTCCTGAGAGGAGACGAAATCCAGGTCTCCTACTCCTCCGCCATCTTGCTCCGCCCTTCAATTTGATATTTCTAAAATTCATCTCAGTCATTTGTAAATGAGACTCATTTGTTTTCATTGCTGTATAATACTCCATGGTGATTAT
>NW_027971066.1:0-207 GCF_054177405.1 Leptonychotes weddellii
GTGATTTCGTCCAGTGATTAAACTTGACATATGTTCATGGAAATGCCAAGTAAATTCAAGACATGTAATTTTAAGTAATTTTTTTATTCTACAAAGTTTGATTATTATTTTTTAGTGAAAATCTTAACATTTTTTATTTTAAATAGATTAGTTTACTTAATTTTTTAAAATAAATACTATATTTAATCTGAATTTTTTATCTGGTTT
>NW_027971067.1:0-207 GCF_054177405.1 Leptonychotes weddellii
TAGTTTTATTTATTTAACTGTAACATATTTAGCATTGTTAAACAAAGGTAATTTTAGTATCTATTTTGTTTCATAGCTTTAATATCTACAGGTCTTATCAAAGACTTGTCAAAACTATCTTGTGTTTTATAAAATACATTTTTGATGCAGACTTAAAGTTATATTTTAAAAAATCCTACTATGTTTTTTGTCTATTTTGTTAGCTTC
>NW_027971068.1:0-207 GCF_054177405.1 Leptonychotes weddellii
AGCAGGTACTCCCATCAGTTACTTTCATCAGAGCCCTTATCGCTACATGCTAGAGTTCTCTATACATGAGGCTGTCTCCCCTTCTGCACGGTGAGCACTCTAAAGAGAGAATGTCTTATTATGTTCATGTCCCCAACATCCAGCAAATATTCTGGCACATGGAAAACCTACTTCGAGAATGCTGAATGAACGCACGAATGAATGAAA
>NW_027971069.1:0-207 GCF_054177405.1 Leptonychotes weddellii
CTGGTGATAGGTATTAAAGAGGGCACGTTCTGCATGGAGCACTGGGTGTTATACGCAAACAATGAATCATGGAACACCACATCAAAAACTAATGATGTAATGTATGGTGATTAACATAACATAATAAAAAAAATTTAAAAAAATGTCTATACTACCCAAAGCAATCAACACATTCAATGCAATCCCTATTAAAATACCAAAGACATT
>NW_027971070.1:0-207 GCF_054177405.1 Leptonychotes weddellii
ACATCTACAGTTATAATTTTTTTTCTTGTGATGAGTACTTGTAAGATCTACTCTCTTAGCAACTTTCAAATATACAGCACAGTACTTTTTTCTATTAACATATAATGTATTATTTGTTTCAGGGGTACAGGTCTGTGATTCATCAGTCTTACACAATTCACAGCGCTCACCATAGCACATACCCTCCCCAGTGTCCATCCCCCAGCC
>NW_027971071.1:0-207 GCF_054177405.1 Leptonychotes weddellii
AAGAATGAATGGGTCAACCAGGAAATTAAAGAAGAATTAAAAAAATTCATGGAAACCAATGAAAATGAAAACACAACTGTTCAAAATCTTTGGGATGCAGCAAAGGCAGTCCTAAGAGGAAAGTATATAGCAATACAAGCCTTTCTCAAGAAACAAGAAAGGTCTCAAGTACACAACCTAACCCTACACCTAAAGGAGCTGGAGAAA
>NW_027971072.1:0-207 GCF_054177405.1 Leptonychotes weddellii
ACAATGGAATATTACTCAGCCATCAGAAAGGATGAATACCCAACTTTTACATCAACATGGATGGGACTGGAGGAGATTATGCTAAGTGAAATAAGTCAAGCAGAGAAAGTCAATTATCATATGGTTTCACTTATTTGTGGAACATAAGGAATAGCATGGAGGACATTAGGAGAAGGAAGGGAAAAATGAAGGGGGGAAAATCGGAGG
>NW_027971073.1:0-207 GCF_054177405.1 Leptonychotes weddellii
GATTCGAGCACGGGGAGGAAAGCAAACAGATTATTTGATCTGTAAATGCTTTGTTAAACCTAAAACGAATTAGAGGAATACATGAAAATGGTTTTAAATTAAAATAAAATCCCCCATGGATGGGAAGGGGCCGCCGGAGTGGCCACCGCTGGTCCCTCACGCACCTCACCACCGTCTCCCTGTGAGCCTGCTTGTAGGCATCAGATG
>NW_027971074.1:0-207 GCF_054177405.1 Leptonychotes weddellii
CCATGGCTATTTTGTGAGGTGAAAGACCCGTTGCTTATTTTGTTTACATTTCTTTAAATCAGAAGTTCTTTATACTTTCCATCCTGATATCACCTCTTTATTTCTTCCTGTGGCTTTACCAAGATAAATCCTATTGATTACTTTCTTTATTCTTTTGCCTCTTGAGGCTTCATTCTTTTTTTTTTAAAGTTTTTTTTTTATTCTTAT
>NW_027971075.1:0-1124 GCF_054177405.1 Leptonychotes weddellii
GGAGCATAACACCAAATCCAGGCTCTGCCACCTGCCGGCCACGTGACTCCGGCCACTGACTTGCTCTCTTTTCCTCAGTCTCCTCATCTCTGTACTGAGAATAATAATAGAACATTTGGAGGATTTCAGGGGGAGCGAAGCACATGTATATAGGGCATCCCATGACAGTGTCCTGATCATGAAAATCGAGGCCATTTGTCAACATCCTGATGTGGGAGAAGGAAGGGAAGAAGGCAAGAGATAACTCCTGCAAAGCCTGAAGTCTGAGCAAGTCTGTGTGAGGCAGGCTGAGGGGGAGGGCGAGGGAAGGCCTGTTCTCATGACGCAAGGAGGGAAGGCCCTGGGCCTCCATCACTGTGAGCACAACGTGAGGCTGGGAGGTGGGCAGGAGCCGTGTGGACAGAAGATCTGACCAGTCCCATGCACACCCCCCACATCCACCTGGAGGTGCTCATGGGGACAGACAACACACAGCCCCTTTGTAAAATCAGTAACTTCAAGTGCCTTAGGACGATCATTTTACATCTAGGGGCTATGAAAGAGAATGAATGGCAATGGTAAGTGACCCCCCCAAGAGCCCTATAATACCTCAAAGTAAGTTGGTAATTTCGTCCCCCCAGTTCATGTGTTGGATGTCTAATCCTCAGCCCCTCAGAATGGGACTGTGTTTGGAGACAGGATCTTTAGTGAACTAATCAAGGTAAAATGTCACTGGGGTGGGCCCTAATCCAATAGGGCCTGTGTCCTTGATAAGAAGAAAGGACAGCGCAGACAAGCACCCAGGGATGCCCATGTAAGGACACAGGGAGAAGATGCTTCTCCAGGCCCAGCAGAGGGGCCTCAGGAGAAGCCAGTCCTGCCCACACCTTCCTCTGGGACTTCCAGCCTCCAGCACTGTGAGAACATAAATATCTTCCTTTAAGCCCGTGGTCTGCGATGCTTTGCCATGGTGGCCTGAGCACACTCGTCCGGCTCCCTGTTACCGGCCCCGAGACTGCTGCCTGTTCCATGGTAGACACCAGACAAGCACTGGATGAATGAATCTAACAAGCAGTCACCTGTCCACACACCTCTCTCTCCTCCGGCCTTGACCCCAGTCCGGGCCTGAAGTGCAAGCCCGTGCC
>NW_027971076.1:0-207 GCF_054177405.1 Leptonychotes weddellii
CCCCAGAATCTCTTCTACCTGCTCCCCCCTCAAACTGCTGCGCATCACCCGACTATAGCTTCCCAGCCACTGCTTTGTGGTCTTCCTCCAGCCTTGGGACCACACCGTGCACACAAGTGGCTTTTCTAGATCACTTCCTGCCCTAGGAAAGTGCCTCTCCTCTGAGCCGCTCTCCTCCCAGCGGGTGAAAGGTGCGTTTCCTCCCCG
>NW_027971077.1:0-207 GCF_054177405.1 Leptonychotes weddellii
GAAAGTAAAAAAAAAAAAAAAAAAAAAAGAACAAATTAAGTCCAAAGTAAGCTGAAGAAAAGAAATCATAACATTTAGAGAAGATATAAATGAAGTTGAAAACAGAAAATCAATAGAGAAAATAACAAAACCAAAGCTGGTTCTTTGAAAAAGAGCAGTAAAATTGAATCACCTCTAGCCACGGTAACTAAGAAAAAAAGAGAGAAA
>NW_027971078.1:0-207 GCF_054177405.1 Leptonychotes weddellii
CTTCTTTATCTAAGTCAGCTGTCATACCTTGCAGTTGAATTTCCTGTAAGTTGTCTGTCAAATGGCCCTTTTTTAAATGGAGCAGAACGAACCCGAGTTCTGGCTCTCAGAAGCAGAGTGCAGGGTTTCAGCACAAATACTGTCTGAGAATCCCAAATGGGAGCCTGCACACAACAGAACATATCCTGGATTTAAAGAATGTCCTCA
>NW_027971079.1:0-207 GCF_054177405.1 Leptonychotes weddellii
AGAAAACGGACAAGCTAGATGAAGCCCTGGAGGACTATAAATCCATTTTAGAAAAAGATCCATCCGTACATCAAGCAAGAGAAGCTTGCAAGAGATTACCTAAACAGATTGAAGAACGTAATGAAAGGCTAAAGGCAGAGATGTTAGGTAAACTAAAAGATCTTGGGAACTTGGTTCTTCGACCTTTTGGACTCTCCACTGAAAATT
>NW_027971080.1:0-207 GCF_054177405.1 Leptonychotes weddellii
TATTATGTTGAGTGAAATAAGTCAAACAGAGAAAGACATGTATCATATGATCTCACTGATATGAGGAATTCTTAATTGCAGGAAACAAACTGAGGGTTGCTGGAGTGGGGGGTGGGGTGGGAGGGATGGGGTGACTGGGTGATAGACACTGGGGAGGGTATGTGCTCTGGTAAGCGCTGTGAATTGTGCAAGACTGTTGAATCTCAG
>NW_027971081.1:0-207 GCF_054177405.1 Leptonychotes weddellii
ACTGATGCAATGAATTTTTTTCCAAAGGAATCATTTCAGTAAGTCCTGATAACATATGTGTGCTGGATGGGGTGCCTGGGTGGCTCAGTTGGTTAAGCGACTGCCTTCGGCTCAGGTCATGATCCAAGGGTCCTGGGATCGAGCCCCGCATCGGGCTCCCTGCTCAGCGGGAAGCCTGCTTCTCCCTCTCCTCCCCCCCACCCCCGC
>NW_027971082.1:0-207 GCF_054177405.1 Leptonychotes weddellii
ACTAATACAGTACAGAAAGTAATAGCCATACCAAGGTCTTCAGTGATTATGAGATAATTTTTTTAAGAGAGAGAGGAGAGGGGTGGGGAATGGGCAGAGATAGAGGGAGAGAAAATCTTTTTATTTATTTATTTATTTATTTATTTTATTCTTATGTTAATCCCCATACATTACATCATTAGTTCTAGATGAAGTGTTCAATGATTC
>NW_027971083.1:0-207 GCF_054177405.1 Leptonychotes weddellii
TCTTGTACGTTTTGCGGCCCACTGAAGATGATGATTTTAACCTGGCTGATGCCCTGGATGACCGAAATGATCGAGATGACGGCCGCAGGAAACCGAGCGCAGGAGGAGGAGGAGGTAAGTCAGAGCTGGCTGGAAGCACCGGCCAGCATGGCAGCTGCCTGGCCGGGTTGTCGCTCCTTCACTACAGTGGCCTGCAGAGCCCCCTGG
>NW_027971084.1:0-207 GCF_054177405.1 Leptonychotes weddellii
AGGACCCAGCATTCTCCTCCATCGGGGCTGGGAGCCCCAGGGTGCCCAGTTCAGTCTTCTTAAATCCATGTGATAAGTGGGAGATGCAGCAGTGGGGCGGCCACTTAAATGTCCCTAAAGCTTCTCAGCCCAGCTTTGGATAAGGGGCTCACATGAAGCCAGGAATAAACCATTTCACCAAGAACCAGGAGAGAAGGAACATTGTCT
>NW_027971085.1:0-207 GCF_054177405.1 Leptonychotes weddellii
AGCTAGTGTATCAGTCTTCTCCTGCCCTTGGATATCAGTGCTCCTGGTTCTTAGGCCTTCAATATAGGCAAGACTTAACAACCAATTTCTCCCCTGGTTCTCAAGCCTTTGGACCTGGATTATACCACCAGCTTTCCTGGTTTTTCTGGCTTCCAGGTGGCAGATTGTGGGACTGACTTCCTGGCTTCCATTATTGTGTGAACTAAT
>NW_027971086.1:0-1124 GCF_054177405.1 Leptonychotes weddellii
GACAAATGGAAACACCCCAATGTTGGGTCATCATTTGGGATAGTGGGGAAACTTCAATAGATCTCTGCACCCTACTGAGAACACCAGCTCCTAGAGTTTTCCTGAACTTTATGCTAGACTACTGAACTACACAAAAGTTAGTACTGAATAGCTCATAAAAATACACTTGGATTATTTCAATGAGGAAGGCAATTCTGCACTTGGATAAGAAACTGATTAACACAGGGGAAGGGAAGGAAAAATAAAATTCAGAGAGGGAAGCAAACCATAAGAGACTCTTAACTATAGGGAAGACTGAGGATTGCTGGAGGGGAGGTGGGTGGAGGGATGGGGTAACTGGGTGATGGGCACTTGATGTAATGAGCACTGAGTGTTATATGCAGATTACTACATTCTACCTCAGACTTATACTATGTTAACTTGAATATAAATCTAAAAACAGTGGGAAAATAAAGGATTAGTATGGAATATGACCTATATTCCTTTAATGCCCTTTGAAAGATAGGAGTAAAGACTAAAATTGTGCTTAATTATTAAAATTAGTAATCATTTGCCTGTTTGGACTGTGCTTGAGTGTATACTGCTCCTGAATTGAACACATGGGTGATGGCTCAAACAGGTGAGGTCATGAGGCTTATCACTGGGAGACCAAATATAGGTAGGAGTGAGCTTAGGGGAGCAGGAGAATTTCAGCTTGCTACTCGCTCAGCTGGTCAACTGCTATGCATCCTGACATTGGGGCTTCATTTGGGGGAATAAATGCTCATGGAATGAACAAATCTTTTTTGTGGCATGAAACTTCAGAGGCTGCTCCTCTCCTGGTTTACATGGTTAGATAGTCCTACAAACAGAAGATTGACTTCCATAAATATCAAGCTAGTTGATCATATAATTCAAGAAAACCCATCTTTTTATTCAGCCATATTATTTGGAGTGTTTCACCTTGTGTCTTAACAACCCACGAGTTTGAAATCCTGAATAGGGGCTCGCATTGTCTTGGGGTTAAAGGCCATCTGTACTCCTAGATGTTTTTCGGTCAGGACTCAGTCATTTAATAAACCTTGACTAAGCATTTATTATGTATCAAACAGTATGCTCAGTTCTGGAAATATAAGAGAAAAAAA
>NW_027971087.1:0-207 GCF_054177405.1 Leptonychotes weddellii
GGTGCACGTACCCCTTCGGATCGCTACTTTTGTATCTTTGGGGTAAATACCCAGTAGTGCAATTGCTGGATCATATGGTAGCTCTATTTTCAACTTTTTGAGGAACCTCCATACAGTTTTCCAGAGTGGCTGCACCAGCTTGCATAGGGAGAGCTTCTTGAACACTATTTCTCTCAGTATAAAGACCAGGGAACTCAAAAAAGACAT
>NW_027971088.1:0-207 GCF_054177405.1 Leptonychotes weddellii
TGTCTGTGTTACAAAGTTTTTCACTCTCTCAAAACCTGTCAAAAATTTCACCTGTGAATTGTCTTCGTGAGGTTCTTGCTTTCTTTTGCTTTGCTTAATTTCCCAAGGGAGCCTTTTGGGTAGCAGTTAAATGTATTGTGCTTAATGTCTGAGGAGAGAGATTTGAAATATTTATCTATAAATTGCGTGTGGAGTAACACAGACACC
>NW_027971089.1:0-207 GCF_054177405.1 Leptonychotes weddellii
AACACTGGGGTGAAGGCACGAAATCCTCGTCCCTCGTCCACCTTCAGAAGCAGGCTACCCCGCCTACCAACCGTCCGCCCTGATGGGCAGAGTGACCTTGTTACCTGTAGCGGTATGCAATCAAAATCAATGAATGCGTAGAAACACATCGCGGCTCCATGGAGAATCCCCTCAAAGCCAAAAGGCATAAACCCTCCAGAGCCCAGA
>NW_027971090.1:0-207 GCF_054177405.1 Leptonychotes weddellii
GTGGAAGGGGGCTCCCAAGATAGAAGCACCTCACGGTTGCAGAGCTCAGTTTACGACCCCATGATCGCGAAATCCCGCAGAATGGAAAGAACAAGGGAAATGGCGCAAAGCAAAGAGCACATGCTGAACGGAACTGGAGCATCCCGGGCTTTGTAGAGAGGATCAGGACTGGCGGTGCAGCAGGGCGGGGGGCCTGTCCGCTGGGGG
>NW_027971091.1:0-207 GCF_054177405.1 Leptonychotes weddellii
GTTTTAGGCTCTTATTTCCTGGACTGTGAAAGCCAGACCAACAAATCAAGACTTGATGCAGAAGAGTGTCAGGTTTTACTGGAAACTTCTATAAGAGAATAGCATTTCTTTTCTTTTTTCTTTTTTCTTTTCCTTTCCTTTCCTTTCCTTTCCTTTCCTTTCCTTTCCTTTCCTTTCCTCTCCTCTCCTCTCCTCTCCTCTCCTCTC
>NW_027971092.1:0-207 GCF_054177405.1 Leptonychotes weddellii
TTCCAGATGAGGGAGATGTGTGTTAAGAAAGGTTCAGGAAGAGGAGCCTGGGTGGCTCAGTCGTTCAGTGTCTGCCTTCGGCTCGGGTCATGATTCCAGGGTCCTGGGATCGAGTCCCGCATCGGGCTCCCTGCTCAGTGGGGAGCCGACTTCTCCCTCTCGCACTCCCCCTGCTTGTGTTCCCTCTCTCACTGTCTCTCTCTGTCA
>NW_027971093.1:0-207 GCF_054177405.1 Leptonychotes weddellii
AACATTGAAGAACCAACCAAATCTTAATGATTGTTACAAGTGGGGCTTTGGGTCTGGGTCCCTCTAAATCCCAGCTGGGGAATACTCTGTGGATTTTGACATGAAAGTTGGAATGTCTCCTGGGGGTCCTGTTGGCACAAGTCCTGAGAATAATCACAGTAATATCTGGCCTTTCTTACAGAAGGAACGTTGGGTACAGTGCAGGCT
>NW_027971094.1:0-207 GCF_054177405.1 Leptonychotes weddellii
CTACATCAAAAAAAAAAAAAAAAAGAGAATGAATACATCTAGAGGGTGCTGTGTACTCCCAAAGTCGTGGCAATAAACTTTTTTATGGTTTGATCACTGCCTCAACCCTAAGGCACTTTGTTGCACACGCTCAAATATCAATACTTCTGGAAAAATTTGAGGAACTTTCTCCTGCAGCAATTGTCTAAGCCATTTCACGCGTGACAG
>NW_027971095.1:0-207 GCF_054177405.1 Leptonychotes weddellii
TCATACTGAGATCTGATGTTTATATTTTCAGCCTCACTTAATTCAGGACACTTTTTTTTTTTTTGCTTTTTTTATTGTTATGTTACTCACCATACATTACATCATTAGTTTTTGATGTAGTGTTCCATGATTCATTGTCTGTGCATAACACCCAGTGCTCCATGCAGAACGTGCCCTCTTTAATACCCATCACCAGGCTCACCCATG
>NW_027971096.1:0-1124 GCF_054177405.1 Leptonychotes weddellii
GTTTCTGGCTCTCCCTGACTCCAGTGGTTATGCTCTCAATCCATAAATGATATATTTCTCTACCAGAACTAGGATTTATGTTTCTCTTCTTGTCACTTGAAGGAGTGAGAGAACATAAAGAGAGGTTCTTCTCTCCACAGTATACTGGGAATAAAAGGTGCCTTCTGGGTTCTAAATGTCATCACATGTTTCTTGTGTCATTGTTTAATAAATATGGATAGATTGATATCTACCTGCTTCATTTCACAAAGGACTGGGGCGCCAGTTCGTTGCCGTTGTGAGAAATGACATAAGATATTATACTTCAGAAACCTAATTGATCATATCAATTTGTTTGCTAGCCTACACTTAAGACTATATGTGTGTGTGCACATAATTTTAATATAATATATTTACATTGGTTTAAGAAATTCTTACATGCACAATTATACATAACCCAAACATTATTTAATATTTGTTACACTTGTAGTCAGAGCATTTCTTACTTTTCAGATGTTTTATATCCTCTTTTCAAATTGAACCTTCATATCAGCTCCATGAGGTAGACCTTACGGAGATTATTATCTCTATTTTTAAAATGAAGCAGCAGAGTTTTAGTGAAGGAAAGTGATTTGCCAAAAGATTCACAGCCAACAGAGATGCAATTACAATTCAGATCTCCTGTAATGCTCCTTTATTCTTCTATTATATATCCTTTGAGTCAAAGCTGTAATAGGAGATGATTTTGCTTTTTTGCTGATGCTTCCATTTCTTTTGTTGACAACATGTGAGTAAGTGTCCCTGCCACATGCATACCCACAGTGACTGCTAGGTGGGTGTGAGGAAACCAGGAGCTTTTAGACAAGTATGTGGTAATGGGTAGTGTACACATCACCTGGGATTTGTTAGATTTTCGTTCAGTAGTTCTGGGGTATGGGATCAGTGAGTCTGCATTTCTAACAAGCCCCAGATGCTGTTGGTCCATTACCCACACTGTGAATAGTAATGATTTAGATAATCTGTGAAGTGAAAGATGACAGAGAAAAAAATGTGTGATGAGGAAATTAATTTGGTTGTTGTTCTGTTTTATTTTTATGTGGGAAATGGTTAACCCAAGAAAGAGGCACTGTCGTAATCCCGGCCCA
>NW_027971097.1:0-207 GCF_054177405.1 Leptonychotes weddellii
CCCTACCAGTCCCCCCGCCCACCTGGTGGCTGCGCCCATCCCTCTGTGCCTGGCCTGAGGTGAGGCTGAGGCCGCTGGGCTGTGAGGAGCCACCTCATGGGCTCACGGGGCTGGGCATGAAGCTTAGCGCTGGCTCTAATGGTGGTGTTTAGTTTGGGGTTTCTGGCTCGGTTTTGTAGCTGGGGTTGGAGCGGAGGTTCCGTTGCC
>NW_027971098.1:0-207 GCF_054177405.1 Leptonychotes weddellii
AGTTTTTATCTAGCTTTACAGTTTTATTTTTATTTTTGCACATGTGCACACACGAGAGAGAGAGCGCACAAGCAGGGGGAGGGGCAGAGGGAGAAGCCGACACCCCACTGAGCAGGGAGCCTGATGTGGGACTTGATGCCAGGACCCTGGGATCATGACCTGCGCCAAAGGTAGACGCTTAACCGACTGAGCCACCCAGATGCCCTA
>NW_027971099.1:0-207 GCF_054177405.1 Leptonychotes weddellii
TTTTACCTAGAAATGTCCTTTGCTAGGCAAAGTTACTGATTTTATAAAATCTTGATCCTTGCATACATGCGTTTTTAATATCCTATGTGATGAAATGGGAATTCCTATGGAATATTGAAGGACAATGGTCATCTTAGGAAAAACATTTGCCCAGTTGTTTTTGTTGTGAGCTAAGTTAGCAGTTTGTTTGTTTTTTTTTCTCATGGC
>NW_027971100.1:0-207 GCF_054177405.1 Leptonychotes weddellii
TCAGAGCTCCAGCAGTGCGGTCTGGGGTCCCCTGGCAGTGGTGGCCAGTGGGGGGAGGGAGTTGGGCTGGTGTGCGGTCTGGGGTCCCCTGGCAGTGGTGGGCAGTGGGGGGAGGGAGTTGGGCTGGTGTGCGGTCTGGGTTCCCCTGGCAGTGGTGGGCAGTGGGTGGAGGGAGTTGGGCTGGTGTGCGGTCTGGGGTCCCCTGGC
>NW_027971101.1:0-207 GCF_054177405.1 Leptonychotes weddellii
GTGTGTGTGTGTGTGTGTGTTTCATTACTTACTGAGCTCAATGCTGGGAATAAAATAATGCAGTCTCCAACTCAGTCTGCAACCCCAGTGGTAGAAACAGGCCAGGTCAGGGCTGAGGGCAGTGCAGCCAGCACAGATGACAGGGTTGGGGGAGAGTCCCTGAGGAAACGCAGAGAACACCCTCCCGGCAGCCAGGGGGTGGGGGTG
>NW_027971102.1:0-207 GCF_054177405.1 Leptonychotes weddellii
TGATATTGGCTATCTTCTCCAACAGAGTGCCCTGAAAATGAAACTCATCAGCCTCCCTCCCAAACTTGCTTTTTCTCCTGAATTTCCCTACAACACAATTCTCCCAGAGACCCCAGGTCTCATTGTTATTTATTCATTCACTGAAAAATGAAAACAAAAACCTAATCGAGCATCTGTTATGCACCAGGCACTGGGACTGGGCCAGCT
>NW_027971103.1:0-207 GCF_054177405.1 Leptonychotes weddellii
GGAACAAGGGAAATTTTAGAAAATTTTAATGCTTATGTGTGGGCTCAGCTTTATTATTAGATTCTGCACTGGTAAACCTAAAACCATTATAAAAATGCAACCAAGTACAGTATTCTTTCTTGATCAAAACTCTTCAGAGTATAGGGATAGAGGGTACATACCTCAATATCATAAAAGCCATTTATGAAAAACCCACAGCGAATATCA
>NW_027971104.1:0-207 GCF_054177405.1 Leptonychotes weddellii
AGCTGGGCTATCAGGTTTGCATTTGCACAGATAAATTTTGCCTGCAGAGTAGAAAAGATTGAAGGCCGGATAGAATGGATATGGGTAGACCCGCCAGGAGGCTCGTGGATGGAGCAGCCCAGATGGGAGACAGGAGCTGTGGACAGGGTGGTGGTGTGATGGAAAAGTGGGCCCATTAGAAAGAGATTTAGGAGCTTACTTATAGGA
>NW_027971105.1:0-207 GCF_054177405.1 Leptonychotes weddellii
GAAAACTGTTTCCTTCTGTACATGCCCCTGCCCTCCAAATATATACCTACTCGCCGAGCTTTAAAGAGCAAAGTTCCTAACGACGTGGATGGAACTGGAGGGTATTATGTTGAGTGAAATAAGTCAAACAGAGAAAGACATGTATCATATGATCTCACTGATATGAGGAATTCTTAATCGCAGGAAACAAACTGAGTGTGGTTGGAG
>NW_027971106.1:0-207 GCF_054177405.1 Leptonychotes weddellii
TTTGCAAATCATAAATCTGATATACATATGGATATGGATAAAGAGTTAGTATTCAGAAAATATAGGGAACTCCTGAAACTCAACAACAAAAAACAAACAGTCCAATTAAAAATGTCAAAGGACTCGAATAGATATTTCTCTAAAGAAGATGTACTAATGGCCAGTAAGCACATGAAAAGTTGCTCAACATCACTCATCATTAGGGGA
>NW_027971107.1:0-1124 GCF_054177405.1 Leptonychotes weddellii
ATGAACTCCTTTAGTTTTTGTTTGTCTCAAAAATTCTTTATCTCTCCTTCTATTTTGAATGACAGCCTTGCTGGATAAAGAATTCTTAGCTGCATATTTTTCCCATTCAGCATGTTGAATATTTCCTTCCACTTCTTTCTGGCCTGCCCAGTCTCTGTGGACAGATCTGCTGTGATCCTGATCTGTCTTCCCTTATAGGTTAAGGACCTTTTTTTTACCATTGCTGCTTTCAGGATTCTTTGTGCATTTTGTAAATTTTACTATGGTATGCCTTGGTGATAGCCAGCTTTTGTTGAATTTAATGGGAGCTCACTGTGCTTCTTGGATTTTGATATCTGTGTCCTTCCCCAGATTATGGAAGTGTTTAGCTATAATTTGTTTGAATAAACCTTCTGCCCCTTTATCTCTCTCTTCATTTTCTGGGACTCCTATGATACGAATGTTATTATGTTTTACTAAGTTGCTGAGTTTTCTAAGTCTACCTTCGTCATCCATTATCTTTCTTTCCCTCTTCTTTTTGGCTTATTATTTTCCATAATTTTATCTTCTATATCACTGATTCACTCCTCTACTTTGTCCTTCCTCATTTTTATGGCCTCCATTTGTGTTTGCATCTTGGTTGTAGCATTTTTAATTTTGGTCTGACCAGATATTAGTTCTTTTATCTATGTAGTAAGGGATTCTCTAGTGACTTACTTGCTTTTTATAAGCTCAGCTAGTATCCTATTAATTGTTGTTTTAAATTCTAGTTCAGACATCTTACTTACGTCTGTATTGATTAAGTTCCTGACCATGAGTTCTACCTTGTGTTCTTTGTTTTGGTGTGCATTCCTCTGTCTCGCCATTTTGTCCAGAAAAGAAAAGAAGAGAGAGAAAAAAGAACAAAAACAAAAAACAAACAAAAAAACCAAAACCAAAGCAAAAAACAAAGAAAAAGGAAAGAAAAAAACCCCAAATCAAGAAAAACAAAACACAAAACAAGAAAAGCAAAACAAAACAAAACAAAACAAAAACAACAACAAAACCCCACCTAGATCCTGGGTGTGTTTTGGTCTGCTTGTTAAAAGAATCGGAGGGGGAGATGAACCATGAGAGACTATGGACTCTGAGAAACAAACTGAGGG
>NW_027971108.1:0-207 GCF_054177405.1 Leptonychotes weddellii
TGTAAACTTGAAACAAATAGTGTATGTTAAAAAAATTAAAAATAAAATAAAGTTAAAATTTTTTTTAATAAAATAAAAAATTGACCTCTACACTGAAAATTACCAAAAAAAAAAAAAAAAGATAAATTGAAGGATAGCCCATGCCCATGGATTGGAAAATGCAATACTGGAAAGATGTCAAACTTCTCCAACTTGATTTGGAGATCA
>NW_027971109.1:0-207 GCF_054177405.1 Leptonychotes weddellii
CAGGGACCTGGGATTGAGCCCCACATCGGGCTCCTTGCTTAGCAGGGAGTGGGCTTCTCCCTCTCCCTCTGCCCCTCCCCCCACTCATGCTTTCTCTCTCTCTCTGCTCTCTCTTTCAAGTAAATAAATGAAATCTTCAAAAAAAACCTGCAAGAAAAATAAAATCCTTGAGTGGCAAATTTTCACATCCCTCTCTCAGCAGCTGAT
>NW_027971110.1:0-207 GCF_054177405.1 Leptonychotes weddellii
CAAATGATTCTGAACTTGAATATATGTAAATATATTTGCATATCCATTATGACACTAATTATTAATATTTTATATGATATAAACATATAACTATAGTCATTATCCTTGCTGGGTCTACAAAATTATTTTCTAAACATTTGTTTGCTTACTTGTTAGTTCAGGGCATCTGAATGCAAGGCTGTTTCATTTTTTTTTTTTTCTTTCTGT
>NW_027971111.1:0-207 GCF_054177405.1 Leptonychotes weddellii
CCTCCATGAATTTTTAAAATTCTTCTTTAATTTCCCAATTGATCCATTCATTCTTTTTTTTCTTTTTATTTATTTATTTATTTATTTTTATTCTTATGTTAATCCCCATACATTACATCATTAGTTCTAGATGAAGTGTTCCATGATTCATTGTTCGTGCACAACACCCAGTGCTCCATGCAGAACGTGCCCTCCTCAAAACCCACC
>NW_027971112.1:0-207 GCF_054177405.1 Leptonychotes weddellii
ATGAAACGAAGAGCTGTTTCTTTGACAGAATTGATAAGATTTATAAGCCCCTATCCAGACATATCCAAAAGTAAAGAGAAAGGACCCAAATAAATAAAATCAGAAGTGAAAGAGGAGAGATCACAAACAACACCGCAAAATACAAACAACTATAAGAGAGTATTATGACAAATTATATGCCAACAAACTGGGCGATTTGAAAGAAAT
>NW_027971113.1:0-207 GCF_054177405.1 Leptonychotes weddellii
GTAAATGCGTGTCAAATTCTGATAGATATTACAAACCTGCCCTCTAGGGGGTTAAGACATTTTGCACTCTTACCAGCGATGAAAGGGAGGGCTAACTTCTTTACAGTGTTGATACCAAAGAGTATTTTCAAAGTTGGATGTTCGCAGGTGGTGATCATTGAGAAAGGTTTCTCATTGTAGGCAAAGATGAACATGCTCATGTGTGTT
>NW_027971114.1:0-207 GCF_054177405.1 Leptonychotes weddellii
TAACATATAATGTATTATTTGTTTCAGAGGTACAGGTCTGTGATTCATCAGTCCAGACAAAATTTAATCTTTAAACCTGATACTTGTTTTTCTTACAATTAAACTTAGTCTGTAATTTTCTTTTGTCATTTGTCCAGCAGAATATATAACATGTTTTAAGGCTTATAAGAAGAAATCAACATTCTTCATTTATTGAGGCACAATTAA
>NW_027971115.1:0-207 GCF_054177405.1 Leptonychotes weddellii
GGGGGGCAGGGGCCTCTGGAGCTTCCTGCCAGGCTTCGGCTGTCACTCCAGGTGATGCAGGGGCCTCCCTCTGGGGCCACCAGGGGCTTCCCTGTTTGTCTCTCTAGGAACCCAAGCAAATAGCCTTTCCAGCACAAGGTCTGTGTGGCCAGGTTGCTCAAAGCCCCAGGGGGCTGGGGAGGTAGGGTTTGGGGCAGGATCTTGGCC
>NW_027971116.1:0-207 GCF_054177405.1 Leptonychotes weddellii
TGAGCCAAAGGCAGATGCTTAACTGACTGAGCCATCCAGGCACGCTGGGTTACTTTTCTTCTTTTTTTAAATTTTTTATTGTTATGTTAATCCACATACATTACATCATTAGTTTTACATATAGTGTTCCATGAATCATTGTGCATAACACCCAGTGCTCCATGCAGAACGTGCACTCCTCAATACCCATCACCAGGCTCACCCCTC
>NW_027971117.1:0-207 GCF_054177405.1 Leptonychotes weddellii
AAATGGACTAAGAGATAAAAGGAAGCATATGTTCCAGAGTCATGCCTTCTTTTTTTTTCTTTAACAAAATTAATAATCCAAAAATTACTACTCACAAAGATAGCAAATATCTTCAGAACCTAAAGCAGAGAAGTCTTAAATCCTTATCACCCCACTTAGTAATACTCAATAATACTAGAGCACCCTTAAAACTAAAGAGACCTATAG
>NW_027971118.1:0-1124 GCF_054177405.1 Leptonychotes weddellii
GAAGAATGAAGCGGGGGAAATCGGAGGGGTAGACGAACCATGAGAGACGACGGACTCTGAAAAACAAACTGAGGGTTCTAGAGGGGAGGGGGGTGGGAGGATGGGTTAGCCTGGTGGTGGGTATTGAGGAGGGCACGTTCTGCATGGAGCACTGGGTGTTATGCACAAACAATGAATCATGGAACACTTCATCTAAAACTAATGATGTAATGTATGGGGATCAACATAAGAATAAAAAAAAAATAAAAAAATAAAAAAGATTCTCTCTCTCTCTCTCCCTCGGTCCCTCCCCAACTCCCTGTCTCTCCCTCTCTAAAAAAATAAAATAAAAGTAAATAATAATAATAAACTAATATAAAATAAACTTATGCCCCATGCCTTTGCAGCAGTGCTTGTCAACGTTTGGTTGAGAGTCACCTGCTTTAGGAAAATTTTCTGGTCCCTCCCAAAGACTGCTTTAACCAACTCTTTTTCCAGGAATCAGTGGTTTTAACAAACACAGCCAAATCATTCTTGTACTCCCTAGAGTATAAGCACCGCTGCTTTCTAGGACCATTCATAGTGGATAGGATAGGTGGGTTTGTCAGCCGATTGCAAATGGTTCTGCAATTAAGCACCTCCCTTGTGTATACCTACAATATTTTAGATCTGTAGAATAAAAGATGTATTCATCTTGATTAGATATGATATGCATTTTTAATTGCAAAAGAGCAGCTGTAAAGTACCAGGTGTTTCTCTTACTCAAATAATTTTTTGTTTGCTTGTTTGTTTTGCAGACAAATAAAAAGACTAGCTCGTGCACACATGAATTCTTGCCCTGTAACTTTTCCAAATCTTTCTTTTTTTGTGTTTGTTCTCTGGCCAAATAGTGAGGCCAACCTCTGGATATGTCTTAGAGGTTTTCTTTGCGGCAAAAGGTCAAACGCCACGTTTGCAGTTTGGGTTTTGTGAACATCCAAAATATCAAGAAACCTTTAAGCACCTCACCTTAGTCCAAGTGAGGAGCTCTGGCAGTTTCTCTCACCATTAGAAGAAGGGTCTGTTTTATTTTGTTGCGTGTGTAGTTTTTTTTTTTTAATTATTTGCCTTCATCTCCCTAATTTCTACATCATAATAGAAAAAAA
>NW_027971119.1:0-207 GCF_054177405.1 Leptonychotes weddellii
CCTTTTGTTTATGTGTACCTTCCAAGGGCGGTACAGTGATGGAGTGGACAGGGATTGGGGGCAGGTGCCACCCGAAAGACCAGCCCAGTAAGACTGTCGTGGGCTGGGGTCCGGGCTGAGGCGTGTGGGTCTTGGTCTGTGTGCTAAGGACCACACAGACGTTTCTAAGGCAGGGGGATAACACCCCAACAGTTTTAGCGGGAAACC
>NW_027971120.1:0-207 GCF_054177405.1 Leptonychotes weddellii
AGCTAGTATATCAGTCTTCTCCTGCCCTTGGATATCAGTGCTCCTGGTTCTTAGGCCTTCAATATAGGCAAGACTTAACAACCAATTTCTCCCCTGGTTCTCAAGCGTTTGAACCTGGATTATACCACCAGCTTTCCTGGTTTTTCTGGCTTCCAGGTGGCAGATTGTGGGACTGACTTCCTGGCTTCCATTATTGTGTGAACTAAT
>NW_027971121.1:0-207 GCF_054177405.1 Leptonychotes weddellii
AAAGATCGAGAGGTTTTACCTGACAGGCTTTACCCGCTTGCTGCTTTCATATGACACTTTCTCCTTATTCTCTTTTCCCCAAGTTTAACAGGATTTTAGGAGACAATAGCTCTCATCAGCAATGGTGTCCACATGGGGTGATTTGAGACCTGAGAAAATGTTTGGTAACTCATAAAACAGTTTGGAAACACTACTTTAGGATTTGGT
>NW_027971122.1:0-207 GCF_054177405.1 Leptonychotes weddellii
CAAACTCAACACCCAAAGAACAAATAATCCAATCAAGAAATGGGCAGAAGACATGAACAGACATTTCTGCAAAGAAGACATCCAAATGGCCAACAGACACATGAAAAAGTGCTCAACATCACTCGGCATCAGGGAAATCCAAATCAAAACCTCAATGAGATACCACCTCACACCAGTCAGAATGGCTAAAATTAACAAGTCAGGAAA
>NW_027971123.1:0-207 GCF_054177405.1 Leptonychotes weddellii
TTTATAATTTTTTTTTTTTAAAGATTTATTTATTTATTTGACACAGAGAGACAGCGAGAGAGGGAACACAAGCAGGGGGAGTGGGGAGAGGGAGAAGCAGGCTCCCGGCTGAGCAGGGAGCCCGATGCGGGGCTCGATCCCAGGACCCTGGGATCATGACCTGGGCCGAAGGCAGACGCTTAACGACTGAGCCACCCAGGTGCCCCG
>NW_027971124.1:0-207 GCF_054177405.1 Leptonychotes weddellii
GGCGCCTGGGTGGCTCAGTCGTTAAGCGTCTGCCTTCGGCTCAGGTCATGATCCCAGGGTCCTGGGATCGAGCCCCACATCGGGCTCCCTGCTCGGCGGGAAACCTGTTTCTCCCTCTCCCACTCCCCCTGCTTGTGTTCCTGCTCTCGCTGTCTCTCTCTCTGTCAAATAAATAAATAAAATCGTTAAAAAAAAAAAAAAGAATTC
>NW_027971125.1:0-207 GCF_054177405.1 Leptonychotes weddellii
ACATCAAAAACTAATGATGTATTATACGTTCTAATTGAATTTATTATTTTTGTTTATTTTTGTTTATTTTTTTATTCTTATGTTAATCCCCATACATTACATCATTAGT
Organism: Leptonychotes weddellii; assembly: GCF_054177405.1. NCBI lineage: Eukaryota > Metazoa > Chordata > Mammalia > Carnivora > Phocidae > Leptonychotes > Leptonychotes weddellii. The sequence goes on from NW_027971125.1 coordinate 110, forward strand.
TCTAGATGAAGTGTTCCATGATTCATTGTTTGTGCATAACACCCAGTGCTCCATGCAGAACGTGCCCTCCTCAATACCCACCACCAGGCCAACCCATC
>NW_027971126.1:0-207 GCF_054177405.1 Leptonychotes weddellii
TGCTGTGGGTTTCGTTTTGGGGGCCCGTGCTAGCAAATATGCCCAGAAGCCCCTGAAAGTTAGTTGGCGTGTCCTCACACTTGATGACTCAGTGGATAGTAAAAGACAAGTCTGGGCTTTGAGTTTAGGTTCCACCTTTTTGTGGGTTACATCCAGGTGGTTGTCAAGAGAATTTTTCTTTTTTTTTTTTTTTTTTTTTTTTTTTTT
>NW_027971127.1:0-207 GCF_054177405.1 Leptonychotes weddellii
TCATTGATAGCATTTTTAAGTTCTGCCAATTCACCTTTCATTTCTGCCCTTAGAGACTCTATGTTGCCATTAATTGATTTCTCCATTCTAGCCATTGTCTTCACAATTGCTAGCCTGAATTCCATCTCCGACATCTTGGTTATATCTGCATCCATTTGTAAATCTGCAGCATAAGTCATAATCTCTGAGTCTTTTCTATTTTGGGGG
>NW_027971128.1:0-207 GCF_054177405.1 Leptonychotes weddellii
AAATCTTAAAAAAAAAACAAACAAACTCAATATCCTCATCTTTTTAATATATGTAAATATGAATAAATGTTTATGTGTAAATTATGTGTATATATACATAAGGCATCTATGTATATATATAAATATGGCTTGTTTAAGATGTTTACAGTAAATTCCTATTAAAGTAATCAATTTTGACTGAAAAGCACAACCAAAGGCAGAAGGCAT
>NW_027971129.1:0-1124 GCF_054177405.1 Leptonychotes weddellii
CCTCGCTGGGGCCTCTGCAGGCAAATGGCCTGTCCAGCATGTTGACGAGGGGCACCTGTTGGTCCTCTCCAGAGTGGGCCTCGGAGCAGCTTAACCAGGGGGGCTGCGGTGTGGTGGGTCCTTCCAGCTGCCGGGCTTCACCCCCCAGGGACACGGCCTGCCACCGTACCTGCTGCCTTCAGCACCCTCTCCCAGAAGTACACGTTCTTGTAGCGCTTCCTGCCTCCCTGGGACATGCGTGCTCTAGAGAAGCCAGTCCCTCTGCTGACGCTCCCTGTGCCCCTTCATCAGCTTGGAGGTTGGGGGTGTCCAGCGACGTGCTCAGGGCCACTTGGCTGCAGAGCCAGAACATCCCAGGCCTGCTCCCCGAGTGGGAGCACCCAGAGCCTTTGGTCCGGACAAAGAATCAAGGAGTGGCCTTCACAGTTGAGATTGGTGATCGAGCCAGAGCCTGAGATGCAAATTCCCCCCCTGATTCTTGATAAAAAATGTGACCCCAGTCAAGTGTCCTTCCCCGCTTTCAGTTTTCTCATCTGAAAAATGTGCTCAGGGCTCCCTGAGGGGGAAATTGCTGCGTAAACACCCGGTTGGCAGTCTGAGGAGGAATGTGTGTGGCCTCGGGCGGCCTGGGCTGCTGAGCTGGGCTGTAGCTGAGGTTGCTTCCGGCTCTCTGGGTGCGGGAAGGTCCCCAGCTGGTCTTCTAGCTGGGCGGTCACCGTCACCTAGCTGGTCTCCTAGGGACGGGGGGTCACCGTCCCTCCTCAAGTGCGTCTGGCACTGGGGAGCTGTTTGTTTGAATAAATGTTATTTTAGAACAGTTTTAGATTTACAGAAAGCGATGAGAGGATACTGAGAGTTCCCACGTCCTTCACATCCAGCTCCCCCTGTCAACGTGGGGCCCCCAGGGCCCGTAAGGAATCAGTATTGATATGTAAATAATAGTGATTGAATAAAGTCCCTGGGTTATTCAGATTTCCTCAGTTTCCCCTAACATCCCCCTTCTGTCCCAGGATCCCTTAGGTGTGGGCTGGGCATGGCGACTCCCTTCCCCAGGGGACAGGGCAGGAAAGGGAAGGAGCCATGTGGGGTGGGGACACCGTGAGGACACCACGTGACGCTGATCA
>NW_027971130.1:0-207 GCF_054177405.1 Leptonychotes weddellii
TGTAGATAGCTGAAGGCTTTTTGACAACAGGGAGTTTTTAAGATCAATTTTATTTATTTAATTTTTCTTTCTTAGGTTTTTATTTAAATTCCAGTTAATTAACATATAGTGTAATATTGGGGTCAGTAGTAGAATTTTGTGATTCTTAAGATCAATTTTAAATTGTTTGCACTGCTGCATGAAAACCCCTTGTCTCTCTCTTTTTTT
>NW_027971131.1:0-207 GCF_054177405.1 Leptonychotes weddellii
CCATGTCTGGCCGCGGCAAGGGCGGGAAGGGCCTGGGCAAGGGCGGCGCCAAGCGCCACCGCAAGGTGCTGCGCGACAACATCCAGGGCATCACCAAGCCCGCCATCCGGCGGCTGGCCCGGCGCGGCGGCGTCAAGCGCATCTCCGGCCTCATCTACGAGGAGACCCGCGGGGTGCTCAAGGTGTTCCTGGAGAACGTGATCCGGG
>NW_027971132.1:0-207 GCF_054177405.1 Leptonychotes weddellii
AGTAGGTAATGGACTAGGGGACAGGGAGGGGAAGGGGGCCAGGAAGGGCTGTGTCCTTTCTGAGGAGGACCTGGGAATTGGAACCTTTCAGCACATCCTGCTCAGACCACAGCACTATGAAGACTCTGGGTCCTCCCAAACCATGACCCTCTGACCCCTTTACCCAGCCCTGGGAACAGTGATGGGGGTGGTGGGGGAACTTACGTC
>NW_027971133.1:0-207 GCF_054177405.1 Leptonychotes weddellii
GGGGGGATGGGTTAGCCTGGTGATGGGTATTAAGGAGGGCACGTTCTGCATGGAGCACTGGGTGTTATACGCAAACAATGAATCAGGGAACACTACATCAAAAACTAATGATGTAATATTGTATGGTGATTAACATAACATAATAAAATTAAATTTAAAAAAAAAAGAAACATATAGAACATTCCAATGTAATAGGCATTCCAAAGA
>NW_027971134.1:0-207 GCF_054177405.1 Leptonychotes weddellii
TTTTTTTTTTTAAAGATTTTATTTATTCATTTGAGACACAGAGATACACAGAGAGAGAGAGCATGAGCAGGGAGAGAGGCAGAGGGAGAGGGAGAAGCAGGCTCCCCGCTGAGCCAGGAGCCCGATGTGGGACTTGATCCCAGGACCCTGGGATCATGACCTGAGCCGAAGGCAGACGCTTAACCATCTGAGCCACCCAGGCGCCCC
>NW_027971135.1:0-207 GCF_054177405.1 Leptonychotes weddellii
ATCTGCAATGGTGACTTCAACCTCAACTCCTGGCTCAATACTGATGGAAGTAATCTGCTTAACAATCTCAGAAGGACTGTGCAAATCAATGAGTCGCTTGTGGATCCTCATCTGAAAACGATCCCAGGTCTTAGAACCTTCACCACAAGGAGTTTTTCTTGTAGTGATTCTCAGAGTCTTGGTAGGCATCCGAACTGGTCCTTTCAC
>NW_027971136.1:0-207 GCF_054177405.1 Leptonychotes weddellii
ACTGACTATGTATCAGGCCAAAAAAGCATTAAGACAAAGAATGACACTTTATAGTGATAATAGGTTCAATCCACAGTGAGGTGTAAGTTTTATCTTCATACCAAATAACACAACAATAACATTCGAAAAGCTGAAATCATAATAGTTATTAGGAAAATAACAAACATCAACAGTAGTCTTTAATTCACCTCTCTTAGTCCAGAACCC
>NW_027971137.1:0-207 GCF_054177405.1 Leptonychotes weddellii
CACTCCTGTGTGTCAGGGTGTAAATCATCATGGTATCTGAGCTTTCACACCTTATCTTTAACAGGAGTGCTCAACTGGGTATTTATCCCAAAGATACAAAAGTAGGGATCCGAAGGGGTATGTGCACCCCGATGTTTATAGCAGCAATGTCCACAATAGCCAAACTGTGGAAAGAGCCAAGATGTCCATCGACAGATGACTGGATAA
>NW_027971138.1:0-207 GCF_054177405.1 Leptonychotes weddellii
CGATGCGGGACTCGATCCCGGGACTCCAGGATCGTGACCTGAGCCGAAGGCAGTCGCTTAACCAACTGAGCCACCCAGGCGCCCCTAAAATATGGTGTTTTTTAAGACATTAGTCATGCTCCCTTGCTCTTATCGTCTCCCCATATTTGTTTTACTCCAAAGTCCATTTCACTAACCGTTCAGCATAAACACTGCTTTAATATTTCT
>NW_027971139.1:0-207 GCF_054177405.1 Leptonychotes weddellii
ATGGCGGACCCTGCTGTCACCAGTCCCACCGCCTCAACATGCTTCTTTGAGACAAACAAAAGTGGCCCCCCACCCCCAGGTCACTGGCACCGACCTGGTAAAGCTCGTTGCTCTGCCTGTATTTCTGCCAAGTCCCCCAACAAAAACGTGAAAACAAAACAAACAAGCCAAAAGCAACTGTTCTCTCTGCTCTTTCTGATCTTTCTA
>NW_027971140.1:0-1124 GCF_054177405.1 Leptonychotes weddellii
ATATAGTTAGAGTGCTGCTTTCTTTGAGGATGATGATGATGACCAAAATAGCTAACATTTATTGTGTTTACTCTGTACCAGACATGTACATTGTCTTGTTTAATCTTCACGGCAATCCTGCAAGGTAGGTGTTTATCAGTATCTTTATAGGTGAGGTCAAAGAGTCAGGAAAAGGTGAAGTAACTTATGTAAGATCACAGAGCTAAGAAGTGACAGAGCCAAGATTTAAAGCCAGGAAGCCTGACAGAGATCCTGCTCGCAACACCTGCTCTGGGACCTTGATTACATTTCTTCACTTTGCTAAGTTCCTTCCTGGCCTGGAGAAAGGATCTCCTTCCACTTCTCCGGGTTGGAGAAGCAGCAGTTGGACTGCCTACAATGTCAAAATTGGCAGTGGGCATGAGGAAGAGCAGATCACTGGCACTTTTGAACCTAGACTGACTACTGAGTGGCCTGTGGCAAAACAAACAAACAAACAAAAAAGAGGTTCTGAATTCCCTTTGTTCTCTGCTTTTATGTTGCCCAAAGGAAAACCAAAGCAAAAAAAAGCCCTTTGAAGCTGTCTTCTAGATGAAAAAATAAGCAGACCCCTTTGCAGTGAGAGACTCCAACCTGAGAGCAGAATTTCAGTGAAGTTGCCCTGATTGCCAATGCCCTGAGGGTGACTGCTCTGTGAGGAGGATAGACACAAGGCCCAGAGGCCACTCCTTACATTTCTTCAACCCATTCATCAAATTCTGTTCCTGAGAATTTCCATTCTTTTAAGCCACATGAATGAGATGGTTTGAGCATCCTTTAAATAATAAAAAATCAATTAATATGCTAACTATTAATAAGCTTGATTCTTTTCCTATATTCAGAATGGCAATGGTTGTGCTATGAATTGACGGACAGGGTATGGAGAGCAGGGAAGGAGATGATCTGGAAGAGTGATCTTTGCAGCATCCTTGAGGATCCTGGTGGAATCCTTCTTGCCCATCCATCCCCCTATTCCACTCACATGTGCATGTGTGCACACACACACACACACACACATTCCTTTGAGGACAAGAGTGCATTTGACTGTCGTGATCAGTAGTTACCTTAAAATAATGACTATAATAACAAAATATTCCTGTGACCAA
>NW_027971141.1:0-207 GCF_054177405.1 Leptonychotes weddellii
GATAGACTTTGGGGAGGGTATGTGCTATGGTGAGCACTGTGAATTGTGTAAGACTGTTGAATCACAGACCTGTACCTCTGAAACAAATAATACATTATATGTTAAAAAAAAGAGAGAGAGAGAGAGAAGATGATAGTAGGATGGAAAAATGAAGGGGGGGAATTTGGAGGGGGAGACTATGGACTCTGAGAAATCCGAGAGACTATG
>NW_027971142.1:0-207 GCF_054177405.1 Leptonychotes weddellii
TCTGTCCTAATGAAATCAGATTACGTGCAAGCAGGGGCCACCACGAAGAGGACACGCCGTTCCCAGAGTTCAGGGTAGGGCCTCAGACTGTGTGCGAAACCGGCGGGTCCTGCTGCATACAGGCAGGTTGGGCACCAGGGGACCGAATGGCATTTGCTGAGCACCTACTCTGTGCCAAGGGTCACCCCCCACTTATATCCGTCGTGG
>NW_027971143.1:0-207 GCF_054177405.1 Leptonychotes weddellii
TGTGTGTGTGTGTGTGTGTGATTTATTATTTTTTTCTTTTTCAATATTCTCAATGTTTAAACAAACTACTTTTAAATTAACCCAGTTAGATCTGTTTAGATAACAAACTTTTTGACTCCTAGAAAATCATAAAGCATTATGTAACCAAATATGACTATGGAGACATTAAAGTTTTCCAAATCTGCAAAAAAAAAAAAAAAAGGATAG
>NW_027971144.1:0-207 GCF_054177405.1 Leptonychotes weddellii
TTCTTTTGAAGGTCTACCAGTGTCTAGGATGTGGGTGCCAGGCATGCTTGTTGGCTTGCAGGACAGTCCCATACAATAAAGATTGCCATGTGTGAAGGGTTGACAGATAAATTATAGGACACCCAGTTAAAGTGAAATTTCAGGTAAACAAAAATGTATTTTTTTTGTATCAGTATGTCTCAAATATTGCTTTTTTTTTAATCTGGC
>NW_027971145.1:0-207 GCF_054177405.1 Leptonychotes weddellii
ATGTACCAGGAAAGGCATTTTGGAAAGGATTACTGAAGTTTAAAATGCATAAACACGAGTCAGTGATCTGTCTTTGAGATACAGATACTAGAAAAAATCCTGCAGAAGTATATATTAAGACAGGTATAGATAAAAAGATATTTATCAAAGCATTGTTTGTGATAGAAAAGAGTTTGATGCAACTTAGTTTTCCGTAATGAGGAGACA
>NW_027971146.1:0-207 GCF_054177405.1 Leptonychotes weddellii
ACTAATACAGTACAGAAAGTAATAGCCATACCAAGGTCTTCAGTGATTATGAGATAATTTTTTTAAGAGAGAGAGGAGAGGGGTGGGGAATGGGCAGAGATAGAGGGAGAGAAAATCTTTTTATTTATTTATTTATTTATTTATTTTATTCTTATGTTAATCCCCATACATTACATCATTAGTTCTAGATGAAGTGTTCCATGATTC
>NW_027971147.1:0-207 GCF_054177405.1 Leptonychotes weddellii
ACTGAGCCACCCAGGCGCCCCCATAATTTTTAAACCTAAACACTAGTGTGGACAATCCATACAGTAACTGGGCCCCTGATTTAATACCCTCAGCCATTGGCACCTGCCCTCATCAGGTGCTCCTCTTTGCCTTCCTAACATCATGGTAGCAAGACCTCACATTTTATATGATTCATTTTTTTTTTTTTTTTTAATTTTCAATCCTTC
>NW_027971148.1:0-207 GCF_054177405.1 Leptonychotes weddellii
TCCATGGGCATGTGACCTGGTCCCAGCCAGTGAGGTGGCAGGAAACTCGGGTCTCGGCCTGCAGAGCAAAGCATGGGGTGGACCACCCAGGCCGGGGGCTTTTCCATCACGACTGCAGAAGTGGCCTAGGCGAGGCCAGTGCCAGCCCCACAGAGGGCCCAGGAAGCCAGGGGCTCGATAACATTGCTGAGGGCTGAATCGAACTCG
>NW_027971149.1:0-207 GCF_054177405.1 Leptonychotes weddellii
CTGGTGGTGGGTATTGAGGAGGGCACATTCTGCATGGAGCACTGGGTGTTATGCACAAACAATGAATCATGGAACACTACATCTAAAACTAATGATGTAATGTATGGGGATTAACATAAGAATAAAAAAAAAAAGAATATAATGTCGGAGAGAATACCACAGATAGGGGGGCTTAAACAACAGAAATTTATTTTCTCATAGTTCTGG
>NW_027971150.1:0-207 GCF_054177405.1 Leptonychotes weddellii
GGACCCTAGGTACCTCTGGTAACCTGACAACCCAGTTCCACAAGTAGCTGGTCCAACCTCCACCCTCTCACCTAGCCCCTGTCTCGCCGTTATACCCTGCCTTCCCCGCTCCTGCTGGGTGGAGTGGCAGCAGTTCTCTGGGCTGGGCTCCCCAGTCTCCTCTGACAGGTGCAGGAGAGAATTCTGTCTACTCTGGTCTCACAGAAG
>NW_027971151.1:0-1124 GCF_054177405.1 Leptonychotes weddellii
CCTCGCTGGGGCCTCTGCAGGCAAATGGCCTGTCCAGCATGTTGACGAGGGGCACCTGTTGGTCCTCTCCAGAGTGGGCCTCGGAGCAGCTTAGCCAGGGGGGCTGCGGTGTGGTGGGTCCTTCCAGCTGCCGGGCTTCACCCCCCAGGGACACGGCCTGCCACCGTACCTGCTGCCTTCAGCACCCTCTCCCAGAAGTACACGTTCTTGTAGCGCTTCCTGCCTCCCTGGGACATGCGTGCTCTAGAGAAGCCAGTCCCTCTGCTGACGCTCCCTGTGCCCCTTCATCAGCTTGGAGGTTGGGGGTGTCCAGCGACGTGCTCAGGGCCACTTGGCTGCAGAGCCAGAACATCCCAGGCCAGCTCCCCGAGTGGGAGCACCCAGAGCCTTTGGTCCGGACAAAGAATCAAGGAGTGGCCTTCACAGTTGAGATTGGTGATCGAGCCAGAGCCTGAGATGCAAATTCCCCCCCTGATTCTTGATAAAAAATGTGACCCCAGTCAAGTGTCCTTCCCCGCTTTCAGTTTTCTCATCTGAAAAATGTGCTCAGGGCTCCCTGAGGGGGAAATTGCTGCGTAAACACCCGGTTGGCAGTCTGAGGAGGAATGTGTGTGGCCTCGGGCGGCCTGGGCTGCTGAGCTGGGCTGTAGCTGAGGTTGCTTCCGGCTCTCTGGGTGCGGGAAGGTCCCCAGCTGGTCTCCTAGCTGGGCGGTCACCGTCACCTAGCTGGTCTCCTAGGGACGGGGGGTCACCGTCCCTCCTCAAGTGCGTCTGGCACTGGGGAGCTGTTTGTTTGAATAAATGTTATTTTAGAACAGTTTTAGATTTACAGAAAGCGATGAGAGGATACTGAGAGTTCCCACGTCCTTCACATCCAGCTCCCCCTGTCAACGTGGGGCCCCCAGGGCCCGTAAGGAATCAGTATTGATATGTAAATAATAGTGATTGAATAAAGTTCCTGGGTTATTCAGATTTCCTCAGTTTCCCCTAACATCCCCCTTCTGTCCCAGGATCCCTTAGGTGTGGGCTGGGCATGGCGACTCCCTTCCCCAGGGGACAGGGCAGGAAAGGGAAGGAGCCATGTGGGGTGGGGACACCGTGAGGACACCACGTGACGCTGATCA
>NW_027971152.1:0-207 GCF_054177405.1 Leptonychotes weddellii
TTTCCCTTCCTACTATCTTCTTCTTTTTTTTTAACATATAATGTATTATTAGTTTCCGAGGTACAGGTCTGTGATTCAACAGTCTTACACAATTCACAGCACTCAAATTATTAATTTAAGTTTAAATTAAACTAAACTAAATTTTAACTTTAATTTTTAAATTTTTTAAAAATATTTTTATTTATCTGAGAGAGAGAGAAAACACAA
>NW_027971153.1:0-207 GCF_054177405.1 Leptonychotes weddellii
TTGTTTGGTTTTAGGAAATGCATCCAAAATTATTTACAAGTAAAGGGGCATGTCTATATCTTACTCTTAAAAGGTACAGAAAAAATAAAGAGAAAAAGAGGATAAAGCAAATACAGTAAAATGTTAACATCTGAGAAATCTGGGTGATGGATATATAAGAATTCTTTGTACTATTTTTGCAACTTTGCTGTAAGTCTAAGATTATGT
>NW_027971154.1:0-207 GCF_054177405.1 Leptonychotes weddellii
TCGAGTCCCACATTGGGCTCCCTGCTCAGCGGGGGGTCTGCTTCTCCCTCTGACCCTCTTCCCTCTTGTGCTGTCTCTCATTCTCTCTCTCAAATAAATAAATAAAATCTTTAAAAAAAAAAAAAAAGAAAATATGAGAAACAAGATTCAAAATAGCAATGATTTATATCTTAAGTGCTCTAAAGGAAAAGTATTCAACCTCCAAAA
>NW_027971155.1:0-207 GCF_054177405.1 Leptonychotes weddellii
CTCACACTCTCTTGTCTCCTGCCTGGAGCTCAGCTGGATGCCTCCCCTCACCCTTCTCAAGTGCCTGTCAGAACATGGTATCCTCCAAGGAGAACTCTACTACCATAAGCCAGGTCCTCCAGGAGCTGTCAAAGAAAGGACTTATTGGTATCATGGCCTCTCTGGTGGCTTCAGGAGACTCTCCCAGCCTTTTTTGCCCCAGACCTG
>NW_027971156.1:0-207 GCF_054177405.1 Leptonychotes weddellii
GCTTTAAACTAATGACTCGGGAACTGTTATTAGCTGGCCTTTTACAGATGAAGAATTTGAAGCTCAGGGAAGATCCTGGCCTAAAGTTCCCCAGAAAGTTGTTACTCTTCGCCATCATTATCATAGCTACCATGTACTGAGCACCTACTATGTCCAGGCACTATACTAAGAGCTTAATACCCATTTTTATTGTCAGCCCCCCCCCGT
>NW_027971157.1:0-207 GCF_054177405.1 Leptonychotes weddellii
ATAAGAATAAAAAAAAAAAAGAAAAAAGAAAGAAAAGTCATCCCTGAAATGCACAGTGAAGGGTTTTAGAAAGAATTGGTTTGCCTGCAGAGACAAGGGAGCAATGCAATTTAGTCCCTGTGTAAAAAGTGTCAGCCAGAGGGAATGATGGGGTGTCTTTGAGCAGTCCCAGCAAATTGAACAAAGAATGCGAAACAGACTATGTTG
>NW_027971158.1:0-207 GCF_054177405.1 Leptonychotes weddellii
ATTGAGGCGGGCACGTTCTGCATGGAGCACTGGGTGTTGTGCACAAACAATGAATCATGGAACACTTCATCTAAAACTAATGATGTAATGTATGGGGATTAACATAAGAATAAAAAAAAAAAAAAGTGAACCCAACTCCAGTCTTTCCTAGAGTCCCCTGGCCTGAGAACTTGCCTCTGGTCTAATTTAGGAAGCTGGAATGTGTCT
>NW_027971159.1:0-207 GCF_054177405.1 Leptonychotes weddellii
TGGCCGGGGAGTGCGAGTGGGGGGAAGGGCAGCTGCCAGGTGCCAGGGGCCAAGGGCAGAGCAAGGTGCGAGCCCTGCCCGCTTGCCGCGGTGGGAAAGCCGCCAGGTATGGGCACGGATCACAAACACGCACTGCCAGTGGCTTGAGGAAGCCAGCCCCCACCCCCACCACTGGACACGCACCCCCCAGACCTCTACGCTCCAGCT
>NW_027971160.1:0-207 GCF_054177405.1 Leptonychotes weddellii
GGAGTCACCTGGAGACAGACACAGAGGGTGCATCAGATGCAGCCCTGAGCCCTCTCCCTGCCCCCCACCCATGTTGTTGAGATATCATTGACATATAAATTATACCGTGTAACTTTCAGGTGTACTGACATAATGGTTTGATGCATGTATATATTCTGAAATAGTCACATTAAGTTTAGTTGACATCTGTGCTCATCCATGGTTACA
>NW_027971161.1:0-12333 GCF_054177405.1 Leptonychotes weddellii
GTGTTATGCACAAACAATGAATCATGGAGCACTTCATCTAAAACTAATGACGTAATGTATGGGGATTAACATAAGAATAAAAAAAAAAAGAAAAAATAAAGGTACTGAATACTGTGAAAGGTATGATAATCTTTATCTTAAAAAGAAAAATATGTATATACCTGCAGACATACATGCATACATATGTGGGTAATGTTTGTCACTTTTTAAGAGATGGTATTTAATAACAATGAATACCTGAGTAGGGGAAGGGACAAAGTATGGAAAAGCATATGCAAACTTTTTTACTTTATACATTTTTACACTTTGACATTTGAAATATGCAACTATATTAATCTTCAGTAATTAGACTTTAAATTTTGAAAAATAATAACATAAGCAGTCAGTGATGCTAAACACTGCTGAAAGGGCAAGTGAACTGAGGTATAAGAAGCATGAAATATTTTTATTGTCATTGATTCATTAGTGAGATTTGTCAATGCATATATCAGACTCTGAGATGTCCCACAGTACTGAAACTCATCTAAAAGAGTTTAACTCATAGTTTTCCAAATTTACTTGATCATTTCTTTCTTCTTTGAATGGCACATACTAAGAAACAACAGAATCAGTGTTCTATGGAATGCATTTCTGGAAAACATGAAATTATGAATATTATTCCATAAAATTAAAGGAAAAAATGTCCTGAATACTTTATCAGACACTGAAAATTACTGCCTTAAATTTCTATAATCTGGTGGACATGTAAAGCCTGTGTTTCTCATAATGCAATTATATATAATTTCATAAAAATGGCATATAAGATTATAACCATTGTGAGAAGTGGTTTGTAATAGAGTAAGATAAAAGGCCTGGATATAGGTGAGCTTGAAATCACTTCATGCTGAACTAACACCATTAGTCCTTTGAATGACCTACATTTTTAATTTGGCATGAAACCATTTCAAGCTATGTAATGAAACTAATGAGGCTGTTGCAACTGTGCGAAGCAATAATCAACACTACTTTATTGTGGAGAGTTTATTAAGTCCATGCATGAGGTGAACGGAGACAGCTTTTCCTTAAGAAAGGAGACATGTGTTTATACTCTTTGACTGAATAAAAATAAATATTCCAAATGTGTATGATGCCTGGAAGAAGTCCAACATCATTAGTTATTTTCAAACAAATGTGCAGCTCCGAGAATCGCTCAATGCAATGATTACAAAGACAGTTTTAGTGTTTCTTGGAATGTTTCTTCAAATATTAAGGAAACAATGGCACTGTGGGAAAACTAACGATGGTAAAAGACAAAAGCAATTACTCCAGCTTTAGATTGGCATAAATATGCACATATACAAACTAAGCACAGATCTCCAACCAAAAGTCTTCCCAACAAAATGGTATGTTTTTTCTAAAGCATTTTTGATTAATAATTGTAAATCTAACCATTTTACCCAAATACATCTGATAGCTAAAAATGAGCTCAGGGTCATTCAAGTTCTATAATATGACAGAAGAAAACAAAGCAAACCAAAACCTGCTAAATATCATACTGATAATACATTGTTCTTTCTTTTCTTTAATGCAATCAAAATCATAAACAGGAGTTTATCAGGAAAAAAGCACTTCTGTAATAATTTTAAAAAGTTGGAATGAATTTCCAAATTAATACCAAATGAAATGGGTCTTCTTGCCACTTCATTTGAATCTTGATTGATATATCTTCTATACAAAGGTGATAAGATAAAGTCTAGGCAAGCAAAGTATGCCAAGTGTACCTTCATTCATTTAACATCCAGTCATCCACCCATTCACTCACTGATTTCACCAATAAATACTTAATGTAACGTGGTCTCAGCACTGAAATTGCATATATAGCTAAGCCCTAGCTCATGTCTTCAAAGAGCTCACAGTCTGGTGAAGGAGAAGGGTTATTCATGCTACTAAGCACTGAGTTACCAAGGTAACTCTAAATGTAGTGGCGTATCTGACTCAAGTGGGGAATTAGGGAAGACTTCGTGCAGTGTTGACACTGAAGAAAGTCTTGAAGGTTGGCTAGAAGTCAGATGAAGTAAGCAAGTAAAGCCATCCCATATTCATGTGCAAGGGCACAGAAGGCAGAAATGATCAGATGTATACAGGGAATAAATACCTGACCATCATTAAGATCTAGGGAAAATTGGGGTACCTGGGTGGCTCAGTCGGTTAAGCATCTGACTCTTGATTTTGGCTCTGGTCATGATCTCAAGGTCGTGAGATGGAGCTCTGCATTGAGCTCCATGCTCAGTGGGGACTCTGCTTGAGAGTCTCTCTTTCCCCTATTCTCCCCCCTTCCCCATTCACACATGCTCTTTTGCTCTCTCTAAAATAAACAGATCTTTAAAAAAAAAAAAAAAGATCAAGGGAGGATCAAGACATGAAGGTGAAAAGGGAGATAGAGACTTAAAAAAGGTATATGTGAATTTGAGGGTTTCAGAAATAACTGAACTTTATAGAGATCCTTAAAGTAAAAAAGATGAAAAGTAACAGAAATGTCCAGGCAAAACCTTTAAAACAGATTTAAAGCACTTTGAGTTATATTTCATGTTTAAATTTGTATAGTTGTTTCAACCATAGAAGGTATACTGTCTCCTGTTACTTCCTTTAGGTTAAATGATACTTAAAAAAATTAAATCATGAACAAAATGATACTGCCTGATAAAAGTCGGTGCAGGATCATATATGCCAAGAAAAGACCTGGATATTCAGATTTAAAAGGGGCAAGTCACATTACATATAATAAGTTGTTTCCCTTATTTATTTTTTCATAGGGCATAAATTTATTTTATTAGTCATTTTAATCATGTAGAAATAATAGTCTTTGATTAAAGGGTGTTAGAACATTATAATGCTCAGCTTCATGTACCTCCATGGATATACTTTTCTTGACCATATATTACACATTTCATAGGTTTTCTAAACTTTTCATTTATTGTTAAGATATATGTGGGCAGTAGGGGGTGTCTGTGTGTGCACGCCTTACCATCAGGTGCTGGCATTTATACTAAATTATTATTCATCTAATTTTACTGAATCCCAAACCAATAATATTAAAAGCACTGATGTGACGTGAATGATCACACAATTCTGAACAAGATAGCTTAGTGAAGGGTCCCTTGGGTGGCTCAGTTGGTTAAAGGTCTGACTCTTGATTTCAGCTCAGGTCATGATCTCAGGGTTGTGAAATAGAGCCCTGCTTCAGCTCCTTGCTCAGCGGGGAGTCTGCTTGAGATTCTCTCTCCTTCTCCTGCCTCTCATCCCTACGTGCTCTTTCTCTTTCTAAAATAATAAATAAATCTAAAAAAAAAAAAGATAGCTTAGTCATGTAGTCTACAAAGGCACAGAAATGCTGGGCATATCTGCTTAATCCATTCTCTTAAGGCCAACTATATACAAGCTGGATACCAATATTAAAGACTATTTAAAATCACTAAAATATAGAAATGTAAAACAGCAAAAACAACAGTAAAAAAAATTCTCTGGAATCAAGTAGTCTGTAGGAAGTTAGTAAGTCACTAAACATAACATGTAGGCATGCTATAACCAAATTAATCAACCACACAGCTTCAATACACAGATTTATGGGTTACTCTAAGTATCCTTAGATTGTTCACTTCCTTTTTGCCAACTATTTTCTAAGATTGCTATGACTTCCTAATTAAAAGGATAACCCTGTAACTGTGAAATCTGCATCCTCTATTATTTTCCCTATTTATTACAAAGCCTATCTCCCTTAAATATGATTCTAAATTTTGTTTTAGAATGATAGTAATTTTTACCGTGGAAATTCCAAAAATCTAGTGTACTTCAAGAACACTTATTAAGACAGATCAAATTACCATCTGAAAGAAGAAAATCTTCTTAGTGTAGAGCCAGAGTAGCATCAAGCAAAAATTAAAAGTAATAAATTGGAAATAAAAGTAAAATATGGTTATTGAATTATACCAAAAATAGCATCTATTGCTTACTTTAGCAAAATAGATCTTTAATTTCACTACATTTATATGCTTCCATCTCTCTACATTTATATGCTTGTGCAGGGCCAAACTTGAGGATTTTTAATCAAGTTGTTCATCAATAGCAGTTGAAAATTTGGGATAAATGGAAGTGCTATGTTGTTAGATATGGGAGCCATTACATATATGGCTATTAGGCACTTGAAATAGAGTTAATTTGAGATGTCCTATAAGTAAACAGTACACACTGGATTTCATAACTTAGTAAGAAAAAAAGAATGAAAAATGTCTCAATAATTTTATATTGTACACATGGTAAAAGAATAAAGTTTTGACATATTGGTTTGAATAAGTATATACTAAAATTAATGTTTATTTTTACTACTTAAATGTGGCTACTAGAAAATTAAAAATTACATATGTGTTTCATATGTGTCTTGCATTTTATTTCTATTGCACTAGGCTGATCTAGAGACTCATGAGAAAAGAGTGGATTTTAATAAAATCACTCTCAGTGTTTACTGGCTTACAATGGTACCTAGAATGCATGTGCTCTGTGTCATGAGTACGTTAAATGCAAATGGACATTTCCCATATCAGGGATATGTAAATTATTTTATTGCTCGTTAGTTATTTTCAAATAGTAAGATGATTTTTTAAAGATTTGTTTATTTGAGAGAGAGAGAGAGTGCAGGAACATGCATGGGGAGGGGGGAAGTGAGCGGGGGGAGAAAGGGGAGGAGAGAGTCCCAGGCAGACTCTGTGCTGAGCGAGGAGTCAGATGGGGCACTCGAATCTACCACCCCGAGACCATGACCTGAGCCAAAAACATGAGTCGGACACTTAAGTGACTATGCCACCCAGGAGCCCCACTAGAGTTCTCACAAATAAGACATCTACTTGTTAATTATTTAATTTAGGTTAATTTAATTTTAAACTACTGTATAATTCTCAAGACATGATATATAAACTAGTCTTGTTTGTGAGTCAGCAGAAAAATCAAATCACCAAAAACATGCAGGCTTTAATAAAGTGTATTTTATCCACAGAAACATTAACATTTTATTTCTCTTTCTTTTTAGTAATGTTTCTAAATACTGTTATAGCCATGAGTGTTTTTCTCTTCATTTTCAGGTTTTTCATTTTTTTAATGAAGTTTAAAGAAAACACTCTTTGGGACGGTCTTTCTCTCATAGGAAATGTAATGAAAGTTGCTTCTAGAGTGCTGGACACTCACAACCATGGGTATATTTTATATGGAGCATTTTCCATAAAAAATTCAAAGGGTAAATAGTTTGATCACTTAAGAATAATGCTGATTTTTAGAAAATTTGCATAAAGAACAGATTTCTATAATCTTAAAGATGAGAAATGTTGCTACCTATATAGGCATCCCTACGATTTTGACCAAACAAACATGTTTATTTTGAAGGGATCCTTAAAATGTAATTTTAAAATGGACACTCAAAGGCAAAAACTGGGAGAAGGGAGGTTTGTAGCAGGTGTATGGACTTGAATAAAACTGACTACATTTAGAAACCAGTAAGAAAACTCACTCAGAGGATAGTATTGCATATGTTTTCATTTGGGAGTGGGGGCACATCATTTGGGCAGGTAAGTTACTTGGTTGCAGGGGAGGGAGGGCAGGGAGGGAGTTTGCTGTTAAACTCCAAAACTAGGCTTTAGGAACAGAGCCATAGATGATATCTAGAATGATTCTTGTTTTGTTTTACAGATGTATTAGTTGCAGGATTTTTGTTAGGTTTGAAGATGGGTAGGGTTACAGTGCGTAACTAGTCAAAGGAGAAGTAAGGGAAGTGAGAGAAAGAGGAGCTCAGAGATGTGAGCAGCAAGGCAGTGGAGGGTTCTTTGGAGAAGAGACACTTTGTGGGGGTTCTCAAGGAGTGTGAAGAAGACTACAGGAGAGACTAAGTTTAAGATAAGGGAAGAGCTCATCCTCACCTGCTGGTTCTCAGAGTGTTAAATTTCCAAATCATGAAAATGAAACATTAACAAAAGCAAAGTAAAAATAAGAGCAAACATTGCATATACTGAGAGAACATAAATTTAACTCAGTCTGACACAACAGTATAAAAATTCTTTGAAGCTTTTGAAAACAGAATCTATTTTCTCCAGTTTAACTGTATTAATTTTATTCTTCTTCAACATACAAATCTCTTTCAAGCACTTTTAAGCCTGTCCAATTTGCAAACAATTTTGTTTATCTTAGCCTAGTTCATTAACTAGCCATATGAGCACACACTATAACAGATATGAATTTGCAGCCAAGGAAGAACTTGGAAAATTCTTTTGGAACTATTAATTTGGAATCCCAATGTGGGGATTGGGGAATATTTGCAGAACCCCAGAAGAGCTTTCAGAAATCCAATGAAAATATTAATGTTCTTTACTGAATTTCATTGATTACCAAGAAGCACATAAACTAAACCGGCCAGTTTCTGGTGCTATTTATCTTTACCAAAACCTTAATGAAGGTTGAAGATGAATTAACTGTAAATTCTTCCATTGTCAACTGGCTATACATAGGTGGTATAGTAATTTTTAATTAATATATTAAAACTTGATATTACATAACTTAAGGAAGTTAAAAAGCCATTTTGACAAGTTACATGTATTCTGATGACGTGCTTATACCTGAACACCTAACAGCAGTTAAAAGAGATACATATATAATGTGTAAAAAGCATAAATTTACTATCCTTTGAAAGTAGCATGATAACCCATCAATTGGTTAAAATATTCTTTTAGCTGCCATAATCCATTCCTAAAGAGACAGTGTCATATTTGAATAGTAGATTTTTGCATTTGGATAAAAGTAACTGAATGTCTATCCATTGTACTCATTTCCATGAAGACTGACCTTGATCTTTTTCTTTTTAATATTCACTAAGCTTGGAGCAGTATAAATGTTCAAATGTTGGTTAAAATGATTTAACTTGTTCATTTCTTTAGTTAGTCCCACAAGTTGGACTAGAGTTTGCTACAGTGCTGACCAATCCTTCTCACTCAACCATCAGTTAACTGCTTGCAAGGTTGCATTGGGATGATTCCTATACCAGTGTGAAGACTATAAATTTAGTCATCATATCCATCTTTTTAAAAATTTCTTCTAAAATCCCCACTGCAGCTTTATTTTGAGGTCCAGAAGATAACAAAAATAATAGCTGTCAAATCACCTCAATAACAACTTGCTTTATTTCTCCTTTAACTCTGGCAGTCAGCATTTTACCCGGCACAAATGCAAATATTCAAATACTTACCTGTATTATTTTTAAATAACTTTTTAAAAAATATTTATTTATTTGCCAGAGAGAAAAAGAGAGAAAGAGCAAGCAGGGGGAGCGGCAGGCAGAGGGAGAAGCAGACTCCCCACTGAGAAAGGGGCCTGACGCAGGACTCAAACTCAGGACCCTGGGATCGTGATCTGAGCAGATGCTTAACCAACTGAGCCACCAGGCGTCCCAATAACTTAATATTTGAGAGCGTTGGCCTAAAACCAAGTAAAAACATTTTCTTTTTTAAAAAGTATAACAGGTTTAATATTTTTAGTTCTTTCATGTCAACAATTTGAATTCTTCCCTGAAAGAATGAATATATGGTGACCAGATGATATACGAAAATAGAACTCCGACCTACAACTTCTGCTGTACCCAGCCCAGGAAGCAAACCACAACCTCCACAGTAACTGGCCGAAAACAATCAGGATATGGTTACTAACTACCAGCTTCCCTAATTTTTGCCTGTGCTTCCAACTCAGGACCAACTAGAGAAGGCCAAATAAACAGGCTCTCCAGGTCAAATATATAAGATGTTGTGATTCTAGTTTGCCCTCCTCCAACTTCTATGTCAATAACCTCCAATCAGAGCATACCCGAAGTCTCCCTTTCCTCGCCCTCCCACCCCCAACTGTAAAGCTTTCACACTTCCTTGGCTGGCTTTGAATCTCTGACAAATTCAAGTGATGGTTGCTGACTCCCATACTATACCAAGCTTTGAAAAAACACCCTTTGTTGTCTCTGGGTTTGTTTTCATTTATTTTTATAGCCCTAAAGCTGTTTTATGTTTTCAATGTCTCTGGGCAGACTGAAAATAAGATCAATGACAGGCTACTATTTTTACAAGGTGTGGATTAACAAAGAGTTTTTTTTTTCTTTTTTCCTCCCTTACTTTACTGTTTTAAGCTTCCCAAAATTACACTATTTTTTTAATTGAAGTATAATTGACATACAACATGAGATTAGTTTCAGGTATACAACATAATGATTGGGCATTTGTATACATTGTAAAATGATCACAACAGTCTAGTTATCATCTGTCACCATACAAAGTTACAGTTTTTTTTTCTTCTGATGAGAACTTTTAAGATTTCCTTTGTAGCAACTTTCAAATGTGCAATGCAATATTGTCTACAGCCATCATACTGTAAATGATATCCCCATTACTTATTTATAACTGGAAATTTGTACCTTTAGATCCCCTTCACCCACTGTGTCCATTATCCTCCCATCTGGCAACGACCAATCTATTCTCCGTATCTATGAGTTTTGTTTGTACATTTGTGTGTGTTTGTGTGTGTTTTAGATTCCACACATAACTAAAACCACATGGTGTCTGTCTTTTTCTGACTTACAGAACACAGCTCAGCCATAAAAAAATAAATAAATCTTGCCATTTGCAACAACATGAATGGAGCTTGGGAGTATTATGGTGAAATAAGTAAAACTAATTTTGTTTAAGTTAAAATGTATTGCTACAATATGATCAACATTGTTTAATTAATTGATTTAGTATGCATGGAAGTTTAGCACTGTTACAAAACAAAAATGTTATTTGTATTCCAGGTATTCTAATCATAGGGCAACTGCAAGATGCACTATTTTCTCCAATCAAACCTGATTCATGAAAAGTATATAATAAAAACTTTTGCAAAATCTTTCATAAATCATACAGTAGAAAAAAGACACTGGATCAAAATCTGAGTAAATTACTTTCCCCAAAACCAGTGGCTTTGAGAATTATCAAGTACTTATGTTCCATATCTGATCTCATTTTGCAGAGACACAAGTGAAAGAAAATACAGACAGTGGAAATGCTAGATTTATTTCTACTTAAAATCATTCATGAACTTAAATTCCATGTGACTGGGTTTTTGCTTTTTAATGCGGTATGAATAAAACTACTTGGAGAGAAACTCAGTTCAATTAAGGAACATTTCCTTAATTTTCTGCCTTACATTCCTCCTTCCTTAGTACTGGCACTGAACATGAGTAAAATGACTTTCAGGTTGTAGCTGAAGATTAAACCACAAAGTTCAATGAAAATCTACAGCGTTAAAAACATATTTATTTAGGAATCATGGCAGATGTACTTGATAAAATGAATGGGAAAGAAACATCCAAAACTACCTAAAATGGGTTTCTCAAATTTTAACAGGCATATAAATCATCCCAGGGATCTTGCTGAAGTGCAGATACTGAATCAGGAGGTCTTTGATACAGCCACATGAGTCTGCATTTCTAACAAGCTCCCAGGAGATACCAATGCCACAGATAGTATTTTGAGTATTACAGACCTACAGACATTCATTTTGGGAGTGGGGAGTAACATGCCTTATATATGATTTAGAATGACAAACTGAAAACCCTACTCTTAGTCTCCTCCACATTTGTAGAAATTCTTCTCATTACTTACAGGATTGATTTTTTTAAAGTTAGAGGAAAACAATTATTTTAAAGTGCCTAAATCAGTACCTGGTACAAACTAAGTACCTAATAAATATTGGTTTTTATCATGGCCACACTTTTAAATTGAATCTTAATTAAACAATAAGTTCAAGTTTACTATGTGTTAGACAATGTTCTACATTTTACATGTATTAATTCAAAATATGAACTATTCCTAGTCTCCATTTTATGGGTAAGATAATTAATCACTGGGAAGTTAGGTTAGGTAACTTGCCCAAAGCCCATAGGCAAAAACTGGGGGAACAAAGATTCAAATCCAGAGGCAAAATTCCTGAGCTAATACACAACATCAGATTGTCAAATCAGACTCACATGGTTCAAAGATCTTAACCAGTGTCAAATTTTAATAAATAATGTTAAGGACACAGGCAATTGTCAAAAGTTGATCCCAAGTTTCTTCTCATGTTGGCTAAGCCTCTCTGGTCCATAATACATGAAGTTTCCTTTTCTTTTTTTTTTTTTGCGATTGAGAGAGAGAGGGAAAGCATGGGGTCGGGGGCAGAGGGAGAGGGAGAGAGGGAATCTTAAGCAGGCTCCATTCCCAGTGCAGAGCCCAACCCTAAGACCATGACCTGAGCCTAAATCAAGAGTCAGACACCCAACCGACTGAGCCACCCAGACACCCCATACGTGAAGTTTCTGAGTGACGTTACAGAATACCCTCATTGAAGGCTAGCAGGTAAAACATCTCTATTTTATACCCCAGAGAGTTGTATCACCTATTTGATATTCTCCAGGGAGTCATGCTAGTTGATCCTGAGCAATCCTCCAGGAACATCCTAATAAAAGCATTTCAAAGATAAAAGTCTCTTCTTCCTGGACAAATATGATTAGTTGGTTTACCCAAAGGTCAAGTTAACAGATTGGTCTGGGTGACCTACTTATTACCCACAAACTCTCCTCCTCCAGCCCTACTCCCCAACCAAGAGTGAGAAAGATGAATGAATCAGAGAGCAGATGCTTTAACTTATTTCAACCCTTTAAAATAGGCAATAGAGCCACTGAAGAGTAGGTAGCACATCTGGTGTACTTAGGCAAACTAATAAACAATGATGCTATTATGATTAGAAAATGCAGCAACAGGACTGGGGATAACACAAGTACACAACAGTGTTCTCACTGACAAAAAAGGTCAAAAATTAACCGGATGTACAACAAAACCAAAGAGGAGATCAACAGAGTGCAGAGAAGAGCATATGGTCCACAGTCAGAGAGAATGGGGATACATGTACCAAATGGCACAAAATGGAAGTTCAAAAGGGCAAAGCAACAGTAAATAGCCAAAAGGATCACAAGAGAAAAGAGATGAGTCAGAAGATGGCAATAAGGCCTAGACATACAATATTACTAAAACTGCAGCAGCCATTTGACTCAGGCTCAGACCTTCTAATGCACCTTGCCTGGGTCTTGCAGGTGGAATGAGCAAATTGGTAGTGGCTGCCTAGAAGCAAGATACCCAACCTGAGGAAAGCAGCAGTTCCAGGCCAGCAGATTAGACCCATCAGATCCGAGAAGGATAAATTGCAGCCATTCCTAAGACTAATAAAAATTATATATTTTTTCAAAGGAAAAACTCCTATAAATCCATTTACATCATGATATAAACATATAATTCCATTTTATCAATCAACTGCCTCATTTATACATTCTAATTTTGCCTAAAATTTCAGCTCAAATAGTAAATCCTGTTTCATTTTCACTTCATTTTACCCAAAATGTACTTACTCGTGTTCATTTGCTGGTGTAGAAATATGTGTTCATTTAGAATAAAACCCCTGACTTGAAGAACACAGAATGACAGAAAATTGCTCTGATACACAGTAATTAATTAAAACTTATTATTTTAGGTACATCAGCATATTTTAAAAATCATAATCTGTAATCCCAAATATACACAACATTTTTGTGTGTCTTGTTTGTTCCAATATGATGAGAAATGAACAAGATGGGATTGATTTTAAAGGCTAAGTATGTCTGGGGATTTGTCAAGAACCAGCATCAGGGGAGACATGTTTTACTGAGACTGAAGAAGAGTAAAATTACCATTTCCAAGAATTACACAAATACATTTTAAATGTGTAGATTAATAAATATGTTTAACAAAATAGTGACCAAGTTTTCTTTCAAAAGCGTATTGAACAGAGCACTGGGTGTTATACGCTAACAATGAATCATGGAACACTACAATGCTAGGTAAATAGTAAAAAAAAAAACAAAAAACAAAAAACTAATGATGTAATGTATGGTGATTAACATAACAAAATAAAATTTAAAAAAAAGAACTCAGATAAAATCCAGTAGCAAATCCCATAATAAAATCTGTTGCCTTCATTAAGTAACTGTCATTTCTAATACCACTGGGTGATAGATGGAAAAACATGCACATTTGCTAGTGATTTAGGACACTGAGCTGCTTTCCAGGTCATTCACATTTTGTGATGAATTGTACCGACCAGCTCTCCTGAATTGTTTGGTTTTTTTTTGTTTGTTTCATTGTTTTCTAAGACCATCACCTCGCAAATATTCAAAGAGTCTACTTTTTTTTTATTCTTATGTTAATCCCCCTACATTACATCATTAGTTTTAGATGT
>NW_027971162.1:0-1124 GCF_054177405.1 Leptonychotes weddellii
TACTTTAAGCAACATGACTATTTGGGAAAATATGCCATTTTATACTTCAAAGTCCAATGTTTGAAAGATCAGAAGTAAAATGATTGCAAATTAAAGAGATTAGAAAAAATGTGTGAGATACAAAAAAAGTGTGAGATACAAATAAAACTTGTCCATTTTATTTATCTATATATATGCATTAAAACACAGCTTCCCTTTCTACCTCTTTCGTCCATTCCCTTTATTCATAGGGCACAGGGGTAGTTTAGGGATACAGTGGCAATTCTGATTTGGCTTTTGGATGAGGTCTGTTAAGAATGTTAGAACAGACGCTATTGTTACCAAATTAGTCTTTTCTCTCTTAGAGTGAGCAGGTGGGTGATTCATGGTATTTTCCAAAGAGATCAATCTCCATGTCTATAAGATTTTCTTAGAATTAGGCCCGTTATAAGGCTCTCATTCTCATCAGGAATATCATGTTTACAAATGTCACAGAAAAATCAATTTGTCAAATACCTTCCAGTATTCAGGGTTTCAGTATTGATGGTCATCCTTCTCTCTCAAGCTTCCAATCTTGTAGCCATCAAATACATTTCATGCCATCAGGCCCTTTGTAAAGCTACTACTTGGTGCTGGTTAAAGATTCCTAAGTATTAATATTTTCTATATAATCATGGCCTATTGACCACAACTCGATCTGAAATCTCCTCTAAAAAGATCTACATTTACAATATTCACACCTTGTAACTGGATAATAAGAATATCAATGGTAATCATTTGGTATTGGATATCACAATATTATTCTCCCGGCTTTTAAATGCTTGCACTACAATGATTTTAAAAGTGTTTCTGAACAAATAGCATCAACATTCTCTGGAAACTTGTTAAGAATATGAATTCCCAGGTGCCCACCTCAGGCTTACTGAAACAGATGCCCTGGTAGTTGGGCATAGACATTAGTGTTTTTAACAAGTCATCCAGATAATTCTGATGTGCTGTAAAGTTTGAGAACCACTACAGTAAAGAGCAAGAGTTCTGGAGCTACTGAGACCTGAAGTCAAATAATCATTTTGCCAGCAGTTATATTTGTACTAGCAACTCAACTTTCCTAAACTTCAGTGCTAGTCTCTATTTAAAAAAAAAAA
>NW_027971163.1:0-207 GCF_054177405.1 Leptonychotes weddellii
AAAATCTTAAAAAAAAACAAACAAACTCAATATCCTCATCTTTTTAATATATGTAAATATGAATAAATGTTTATGTGTAAATTATGTGTATATATACATAAGGCATCTATGTATATATATAAATATGGCTTGTTTAAGATGTTTACAGTAAATTCCTATTAAAGTAATCAATTTTGACTGAAAAGCACAACCAAAGGCACAAGGCAT
>NW_027971164.1:0-207 GCF_054177405.1 Leptonychotes weddellii
TGATTAATGGTAGCATGATCAGAATTAATCCATTGTGTTCATACATGACTCTTTAGACAGGCAGCTTTCATTTGAATATAGTTTTTTAAAAGTCAACTGTATACCATGAACTGTATACCAGCGGGAAACAAAGAAAAAATATAAAAATTTTGAGGCTTCTTCTATGTCACAGGAAGTTAAACAAGTCAAGATAAGTTATTGCCTCTT
>NW_027971165.1:0-207 GCF_054177405.1 Leptonychotes weddellii
GGGCTCGCCTGTGAGGAGCTGAGTTGGGGAGTGGGGAGGAGAAGAGGCACGCTCCATTCTTTCCCCACCTTCATCTGGGGTTCTGACTTCACAGCAAAGCCTTCAGGGTTGGGAGAGAATTCTGGACAAGCACTGGGGCTGGCTCTGGACCCTAACATCATTGTGGACGGCAGATGTGACAGGAGCTTGGAAGGAGAGGTGAGTGGG
>NW_027971166.1:0-207 GCF_054177405.1 Leptonychotes weddellii
AGGAAAATGGTGAAATAGAAACATCTGTGCTATTTCTGTTACTTAATGTCTATATGATCTTAGTTATATAATGATCCCGGGGCTCAGTTTTCTCATTTGTAAAATAAATGAAGGAACTCATATCATGCAGGGTTTAGGGGGGATTAAATAAGACAACACATGGAACTGACTCTCAATAAATATTATAAAAGTATATCACGGGCGCCT
>NW_027971167.1:0-207 GCF_054177405.1 Leptonychotes weddellii
GCTTGAGGTTCTCTCTCTCCCTCCCTCTCTTCCTCCCCCCACTCCCTTCCCCACATGCTCTATCTTTCTCTCTCCCGAAGAATGAAAATAAATAAATAAATAAATAAATAAATAAATAACAACTTGGTAGATGCTGTATCAGGGACATCAGAGATTAATCCATTTCAAACAGAACTCTACCATTAAAAATACTAAGACTTGTTGAGT
>NW_027971168.1:0-207 GCF_054177405.1 Leptonychotes weddellii
GGGCTCGGCTGTGAGGAGCTGAGTTGGGGAGTGGGGAGGAGAAGAGGCACGCTCCATTCTTTCCCCACCTTCATCTGGGGTTCTGACTTCACAGCAAAGCCTTCAGGGTTGGGAGAGAATTCTGGACAAGCACTGGGGCTGGCTCTGGACCCTAACATCATTGTGGACGGCAGATGTGACAGGAGCTTGGAAGGAGAGGTGAGTGGG
>NW_027971169.1:0-207 GCF_054177405.1 Leptonychotes weddellii
ACAGTGCTTTCCAGATCATTCTCAGACACACGCAGAGTAGAGAAAATTTTGAGTTCTCTGATGCGCGCAATCCCAGCCGAGGTCAAAAAAGGTGATGCTCTGCCTTCTCATTTTGAATCTCACCCTATAAATAAGGGTCTTTTTTTTTTTTTTTAAAGATTTTATTTATTTATTTGAGAGAGAGAGAATGAGAGACAGAGAGCATGG
>NW_027971170.1:0-207 GCF_054177405.1 Leptonychotes weddellii
AACATTGAAGAACCAACCAAATCTTAATGATTGTTACAAGTGGGGCTTTGGGTCTGGGTCCCTCTAAATCCCAGCTGGGGAATACTCTGTGGATTTTGACATGAAAGTTGGAATGTCTCCTGGGGGTCCTGTTGGCACAAGTCCTGAGAATAATCACAGTAATATCTGGCCTTTCTTACAGAAGGAACGTTGGGTACAGGGCAGGCT
>NW_027971171.1:0-207 GCF_054177405.1 Leptonychotes weddellii
ATTTAACTCCAAGAAAGCATAACAGTAAAAAATCTGTGGGTGTTTAATGACAGAGTACAAAATACATGAAGCAAAAACTTAGGGTACTAAAAGGAGAAAGGAAAATCTACAAAGTTGGGTTTAAAAAAATTTTTTTGAAGATTTTATTTATTTATTTGAGAGAGAGAGAGAGAGAGCACAGAGGGATAAGCAGGCTCCCCGCTGCGC
>NW_027971172.1:0-207 GCF_054177405.1 Leptonychotes weddellii
TCTTGTACGTTTTGCGGCCCACTGAAGATGATGATTTTAACCTGGCTGATGCCCTGGATGACCGAAATGATCGAGATGACGGCCGCAGGAAACCGAGCGCAGGAGGAGGAGGAGGTAAGTCAGAGCTGGCTGGAAGCACCGGCCAGCATGGCAGCTGCCTGGCCGGGTTGTCGCTCCTTCACTACAGTGGCCTGCAGAGACAAGGCG
>NW_027971173.1:0-1124 GCF_054177405.1 Leptonychotes weddellii
GGATCATGACCTGAGCCGAAGGCAGCCGCTCAACCAACTGAGCCACCCAGGCGCCCCACAGTTGGGTAAATTTTATTCCTAGAATATTAGACAACTTAAAACTGATAATATAAACAACAGTCATAAATAAATAATTTTGCAATCTCAGTGGGTTTCAGAAAACTGAATAAAACAATTACCTTACTTATACCCAAAGCATCTTAAATCCAGCCTGAAACTAAAATGAGGCAAAAATGTTATGTATTTTTCAGTGGAGTTAATATATTAATATTGCAGGGTGGGAAGACTATTCTACATATTTTATCTTTTCCGAAGTTAAATATAAATAATTGGTAACCACAATTAAAATAATTGCTTTGTAATATTTTTAAAATGACAAATTAATTTAATGATCCATCTGAATATATCACCAAGTAAAAACGTGCACATAATTTCTTAAATAAGGAATAAGAAAATTTAATTATATGTGTTGTTATTAAGGAAAATTAAAAGCTAAATAACTGAAAACAAATCACACCAATGCAAATACACGTAATCTTTTCAGTAAAACAAACACAGTTATACACAGACCCTTGTACATAATAATTGAAAATGTAATAATTGTCATATAAAAGTCAGTAGGACAAAGCAGGCCAATTTGTAATTTTCAGGTAGGTAGTTAACTAATTGAAAACATAGCAATTTAAATTTTCCCTTTGAGACACACACCTACTATACACAAGATGAAAATGGTTTAAGTGTGAAAAATTAAGTATTAAATGTACATGTAAATGATTATTATACACTTTGAATAGGGAAGATTCTTAAATATGAAATAAACAAAAGACATAGCAAGCTACATCTGGGTATGCTTAAGGTACTTTTATCTTAACAGTTTTCCTGAAAGAAAAATGACAAAATTTGGATTGTATATTAAAAACAAGCAAACAAAAATGTTTTTAGAGATTTAAATATCAACATTTAATTGTAAATGATGATACAAAAATGGGTGGGCCACTTTTACACAGTCTATGTTGATATTTCTCTTGAAGCATTTAATGATTTGCTACAGAGGTAAAATCAAGAATCCAAGTAAAAATCAATGTTTTTACTGTCTCAAAGAACTGAAAGGCTACGGTCCATGA
>NW_027971174.1:0-207 GCF_054177405.1 Leptonychotes weddellii
TTTTAATTGACTATAGGTTATGTCCAGCATAGCCCTATCAATTATATTCTGATGGAACCAGATGGGTTTGATCCCAAAGGAACATTTGTAAACAGGTTACCCTAATGGTCAGCTATTCTTCTGTTCTTATGCTTCCCCCATTCTTTTTCCCTTTGTTCTTACCCTTTGATTCTTTACTTTGATCTTTTTTTTTTTTTAAGAGTTTGT
>NW_027971175.1:0-207 GCF_054177405.1 Leptonychotes weddellii
ATAACTCCATTCCTGTCCCCATGGCCCTTTTGTTCATGAACCCATTGGGAAATGACAGGAGGGACTGGGGAAAGAGTCTGACTGGTATCCACAAAACAGATCACCCTGTCTACCTGATTTTTTAAATCTGAATCTGGTGATTCAGATGTGTCCTGAGCATTCACATAAGACATAAATATCCTCACTTTTTTAGCTCACTTAGAGATC
>NW_027971176.1:0-207 GCF_054177405.1 Leptonychotes weddellii
AATTAAGGAGTGTACAATAAATAAACAGGACAACTGCAGGTTGCATCAAGTACTATGAAAGAAAGATAATGGGGAGATTACCTAGACAATAACGGGATCTTTGATGCTGGATTGGTGGCCATGGAAGGCCACCCTGAGGAGGGCACAGCAGAGCTGAGATTCTAAGGATGAGGAGCCAGCATGCACAGAGTTGGCAGAATGGCATTC
>NW_027971177.1:0-207 GCF_054177405.1 Leptonychotes weddellii
TGGGGAGGGTATGTGCTCTGGTAAGCGCTGTGAATTGTGCAAGACTGTTGAATCTCAGATCTGTACCTCTGAAACAAATAATGCAATATATGTTAAGAAAAAAAAAAAGAAGAAGAAGAAGGTAGCGGGAGGGGAAGAATGAAGCGGGGGAAATCGGAGGGGTGGACGAACCATGAGAGACGATGGACTCTGAAAAACAGGCTGGGG
>NW_027971178.1:0-207 GCF_054177405.1 Leptonychotes weddellii
ATGTGGGACTCGATCCCAGGACCCTGGGATCATGACCTGAGCCGAAGGCAGACGCTTAACGACTGAGCCACCCAGGTGCCCCGAGAAAAGGAACTCTTGTGCACTGTTGGTGGGAATGCAAATTGGCGCAGCCACTGTGGAAAACAGTGTGGAGGTTCCTCACAAAATTAAAAACAGAACTGCCCTAGGATCAAATAATCTCACTAC
>NW_027971179.1:0-207 GCF_054177405.1 Leptonychotes weddellii
GGACAGTTAGAGTTATTTAAAAATTTTTAAGCTTAGTGATTCCAATATGAAGTCTTATTACTAGTTTGAGCCCTATTGAACAAATACATTAAAATAATTGTTGAAATATAAACCTTGTTGGCACTGGAACGTATCTAGAAAGACTGTCTTTCAGATTGGATTATTGTAGAAATGTAAGCGCTCCCTGGGAATGATGATAATACTGGA
>NW_027971180.1:0-207 GCF_054177405.1 Leptonychotes weddellii
TATATGTTAAAAAAAAAAAAGAAGATAGCAGGAAGGGAAAAATGAAGAGGGGGAAATCAGAGGGGGAGAGGAACCACGAAAGACTATGGACTATGAGAAACAAAGTGAGGGTTCTAGAGGGGAGGGGGGTGGGTGGTGGTGTTAGCCTGGTGATGGATATTAAAGAGGGCACATACTGCATGGAGCGCTGGGTGTTATACGCAAACA
>NW_027971181.1:0-207 GCF_054177405.1 Leptonychotes weddellii
GGATGGGTTAGCCTGGTGATGGGTATTGAGGAGGGCACATTCTGTATGGAGCACTGGGTGTTATGCACAAACAATGAATCATGGAACACTACATCTAAAACTAATGATGTAATGTATGGGGATTAACATAAGAATAACAAAATAAAAACAAACAAACAAAAAAACAATGCGTGTCTGACCCATGCAGACTTCAAGGTCCTATTTCTT
>NW_027971182.1:0-207 GCF_054177405.1 Leptonychotes weddellii
ATACAAAAAAGATATTAGACAATACCTTCTGACCAAGTGGATTTATCCTAAAGATGAAAGGGTTTTTTTTAATTTTATTATGTTAATCACCATACATTACATCATTAGTTTTTGATGTAGTGTTCCATGATTCATTGTTTGCGTATAACACCCAGTGCTCCATTCAGTACATGCCCTCTTTAATACCCATCACCAGGCTCACCCATC
>NW_027971183.1:0-207 GCF_054177405.1 Leptonychotes weddellii
AATTTTAATAAGGAGGTATTTGGTGAGATAGAGAATTATTTTTAATTTTCTAAGGCATAATTATTATTTGGGTTATGTAGATTAATGTCTTTGTTTTTAGGATATGTTGAAGTTTTTAAGGTTGCTAGGTTCATGTGTTTGTAACTACCTTCAGAGTGCATACGTTCACACACATATATACACACATGTGTATACAGAAGAGAAAGA
>NW_027971184.1:0-1124 GCF_054177405.1 Leptonychotes weddellii
TCATTTATCCTAGCAGTTAGCGCCCCCATTTTTCATTGCACCTCATTAATAGCCTTTTTGATTTCGACTTGGTTAGATTTTAGTTCTTTTATTTCTCCAGAAAGGGTTTATCTAATAACTTCCATGCTTTTCTCAAGCCCAGCTAGTATCTTTAAAGTGAGGATTCTGAACTCTAGATCTGACATCGTACTAATGTCCGTATTGAGTAGGTTCCTGGCAGTCGGTACTACCTCTTGTTCTTTTTGTAGAGGTGATTTTTTCCATCTTGTCATTTTGTGCAGAGGAGAATAGATAAATGAGAGAACAAAATGCTAGCAGAGTAACAACGTCCCCAGAAAATATACTCTAAGCATATCAGAAAAGACCTGAAGCCAGGGGAAAAGAAAGGGAAAGAAAGAAAAAAGTAAAAGATAAAAGCAAACAAAACAAAGGAAAACAGAATATGATCAAATAAGATCACACTGGTGCATAGATCAGTGCCACACACTAGATTTTGGGTGTATTTTGGTCCGTTAGAAGAAAGTGCCTCCCAGAATTTTAAAGAAAGAAAAACTTATATATTTACAAAAATAAGGGTTGATATGATGAAGGGATGGAATATGACTGTAAAGATGGAAATTATAAAAAATTTTATAAAAGGAATTGATAAGAAGTTGTTTGAAAAAAGAAAGGATTAAAAAAAAAGGGGGGGGAGACAATGTGATCAGGCAGGAGACTAGAACAGAGCCATACACTAGATATTTAGGGTATAGTTTGATCTGTTAGAAGAAACTGTATCTCAAAATTTTAAAGATAGAACAACTTATATACATATATATATATATATATATATGCCAAAAATAAGGGTAACTACTATGAAGGGTTAGAATATGACTCTAAAAGTGAAAAATAAAAAAATTTTTTTTTTAAAAAGGGATTGATAAGGGGGCGCCTGGGTGGCTCAGTCGTTAAGTGTCTGCCTTCGGCTGAGGTCATGATCCCAGCGTCCTTGGATCGAGCCCCGCATCGGGCTCCCTTCTCCGCGGGAAGCCTGCTTCTCCCTCTCCCACTCCCCCTGCTTGTGTTCCCTCTCTCGCTGTCTCCCTCTGTCAAATAAATAAATAAAATCTTTAAAAAAAAAAAAA
>NW_027971185.1:0-207 GCF_054177405.1 Leptonychotes weddellii
AGGAATTCAATGGATATACTCCAAAGACATTTTTTATTTCTCTTCTGTCACATAATATTAACATTTTATTTTTTTATTATTTTTTTATTATTATGTTATGTTAATCACCATACATTACATCATTAGTTTTTGATGTAGTGTTCCATGATTCATTGTTTGCGTGTAACACCCAGTGCTCCATTCAGTACGTGCCCTCTTTAATACCCA
>NW_027971186.1:0-207 GCF_054177405.1 Leptonychotes weddellii
CACACATCGATCCCTCTGTGTGTTCGAGTCACTACCACTTGAGAGGGTGGAAGCTCAGCACGCAGCAACTTCTCTATCTCTGGATCCCCAGCTCCTGGCATACAGGAGCTCCATTTTGTTGTTGTTGTTGAATAATGGCATTTTCAGGCTCCACCTGGCGAACGGGCAGGTACTACAGTCCAGAGGTAGCGTATGCTTGTCTCCTAA
>NW_027971187.1:0-207 GCF_054177405.1 Leptonychotes weddellii
TTTTTTTTAAAAAAAAAAGATTTTATTTATTTATTTGAGAGAGAGAGAATGAGAGAGAGAGAACACATGAGAGGGGATAGGGTCAGAGGACGAAGCAGACTCCCTGCCGAGCAGAGAGCCCGATGCGGGACTCGATCCCAGGACTCCAGGATCCTGACCTGAGCCGAAGGCAGTCGCTTAACCAACTGAGCCACCCAGGCGCCCGAG
>NW_027971188.1:0-207 GCF_054177405.1 Leptonychotes weddellii
CACACATGGATCCCTCTGTGTGTTCGAGTCACTACCACTTGAGAGGGTGGAAGCTCAGCACGCAGCAACTTCTCTATCTCTGGATCCCCAGCTCCTGGCATACAGGAGCTCCATTTTGTTGTTGTTGTTGAATAATGGCATTTTCAGGCTCCACCTGGCGAACGGGCAGGTACTACAGTCCAGAGGTAGCGTATGCTTGTCTCCTAA
>NW_027971189.1:0-207 GCF_054177405.1 Leptonychotes weddellii
CCGTGGGTGGTTGGGCCACGTAACTTAGACCACTTGTGAAATGACCATTCCCTAGCACCCCGTGGCCCTCCGGGGGTCAGAGAAGCTACACTTGAGAGCAGGCACACATCATTTTATCGAGCTTTGCTTTATTACACCTCAAAGAAACCGTGTTTTGTTTTGTTTTGTTTTAAACAGAAGATCTGTGGCAGCCCCACATTAGGGACA
>NW_027971190.1:0-207 GCF_054177405.1 Leptonychotes weddellii
CCAGACCAAGACTGTGTGCAGGAAAACTGTCACCTGAAAGGAGAGTTAGAATGCATAGCTGGTCTTGCTGAGCAGTCTTGTCTTGCTGAGCCATTTGTAAATGAGCATTCCTCATATCTGCACACACAGAAGTCAGTGCTGACTACGGGGGAGGACCGAGCCTCTCTCTCTGTTTATGAGCAATTTTCCTGCACAATAGCCTCTCAC
>NW_027971191.1:0-207 GCF_054177405.1 Leptonychotes weddellii
AAGGCAGTCGCTTAACCAACTGAGCCACCCAGGCGCCCTACACTTATTTTTCTAACATAAGTAATATGTATTTGGTGGTTAAAGTGACTGCTTGACTTACTGTCCAAAACAGGACACATTTTAAAGTTTAAGCTATTAATAGTTACACTGCAACAAAAAGCAACCCAGAACATTATGTCACTCCAGGAATAAATGGAAAACAAGGTT
>NW_027971192.1:0-207 GCF_054177405.1 Leptonychotes weddellii
TCCTATTCTGGGGCGCCTGGGTGGCTCAGTTGGTTAAGCGACTGCCTTCGGCTCAGGTCATGATCCTGGAGTCCCGGGATCGAGTCCCGCATCGGGCTCCCTGCTCAGCAGGGAGTCTGCTTCTCCCTCTGACCCTCCCCCCTCTCATGTGCTCTCTCTCTCTCATTCTCTCTGTCTCAAATAAATAAATAAAATCTTTAAAAAAAA
>NW_027971193.1:0-207 GCF_054177405.1 Leptonychotes weddellii
GGGGACCTGGGAGAATGGGAGCCGCGGGGGGCGGGGGGACGGGGCTGCCAGAGACGGGCCGGAGGCCGCGGGTCTGGTGAGGGCGCTGGGCTCGGGCAAGCCGAGGGGGTGCAGGAATGCACTTGTTGAGTGTACACGATTCTGGTGGGAGGGGCCTTGCTGCAGCTCAAGGGGAAGACGGTGCTCCCCGAGGCTGAGGTGGACAGC
>NW_027971194.1:0-207 GCF_054177405.1 Leptonychotes weddellii
AACCTGGATCAGCTACAACCAAGGAAAAATATTTATTTCTGAGGTCCTGAAAGGGGGTTGTCTTTGTCTTATTGGGCTGTCACACAAAGATGGAATGGCTTAAATAAGAGAAAGCTATTTTCCCACAGTTCCAGAGGCTGCAAGTCCAAAATTAGGGGTATTGGCATGGTTGGTTCTAGTGAGAGCTCTCTTCTTGGCTGTGGAGAG
>NW_027971195.1:0-1123 GCF_054177405.1 Leptonychotes weddellii
TTTTAAAACTCAACTATTAGTTTGGGTATTTTAATCTTAAATATTTGGAATTTTACGTTTCAATTCGAAATATCTAGAATTCTAAAAATGTTGAATTTTAAATGAACAACTTTATTATTAAAAGAAATCCTTTTGTTCTTCCGGCTGTATCTCCCCTCCCCCCATTAATAAACTTGCTGAGGGTCTCTGATGGCCAAGACGCTTCAAAAGGCACACAGCTGTCTTCCAATATAGCAGCTCAAATCCACTCCAGTTGAAACTCATTTAACCTGAAAAGCAACAACTCACTGCCGTGCCTTCCCTCTTTCAAATCCCACTGACTGTTTCTTCTTTACATGAACTTAACTCTAGTGTCACCCTGCTGGGCTAGAACAAAGTTTTACAGATGATCCACATTTCCACAGATGATCCTTACATGCAATTATTTAACCTACATTACTATTTCAACTCATTCTCCTATCTGACCCAGGAGTTACTGAGTTCAATAACCCAATGGGTCAGCAGCCTTTGTGAGCCTCTATGAGAGTTATGATGAACAAAATTACTCTCTTGCTTATACAGCTGACCCTTGAGCAATGCCAAGATTAGGAGCATTGACCCACTGTGCGGTGGAAAAGCCAAATATAACTTTTGACTCCCCCCAAAACTTAATTACCAATACCCTACAGTTGAACCGGAAGCCTTACTGATAACATAAACAGGTGAATAACACATATTTTGTATGTTATATGTATTACATATTACATTCTTAAAAGAAAGTAAGTTAGAGAAAAGAAATGTAATTAAGAAAATCCTAAGGAAGAGAAAATATATTTATAGTACTGCAGTGTATTTATGAAAAAAAATAAAAAGTGTATGAGTTGGACCCACCAGTTCAAACCCATGCTGTTCAAGGGTCAACTGTATTATAAATGAAGATAATTTCTAATATTTATCCTCAAAGGTATGCCCACTTCTACAGAGAAAGGAAACAGGATCTGTTATTAAAACAGATGCAATTTACTTATTTTCCTCGAAACACCTTTTCCCTCATGCCTTGTGGAAAAACCCAACTTGAAAGCACAGTTGGAAAATTCAGTTCTATTTTTTAGTGCCATTTTTGGCAAAAAAAAAAAAAAAAAAA
>NW_027971196.1:0-207 GCF_054177405.1 Leptonychotes weddellii
TCCGGCGGCTGGCCCGGCGCGGCGGCGTCAAGCGCATCTCCGGCCTCATCTACGAGGAGACCCGCGGGGTGCTCAAGGTGTTCCTGGAGAACGTGATCCGGGACGCCGTCACCTACACGGAGCACGCCAAGCGCAAGACGGTCACGGCCATGGACGTGGTCTACGCGCTCAAGCGCCAGGGCCGCACCCTCTACGGCTTCGGGGGCT
>NW_027971197.1:0-207 GCF_054177405.1 Leptonychotes weddellii
CTTGCCACAGCACTCCCCCTCTATCAGCAGACTTCCCACATGCCAGCCCTGAAACTAATCCCTGGGAGTTCCACTGTAGCTGCCTTGTTTTGTGTTTGTCCTCCTGTTCTCTTGCCTCCTGGGCCCTGGGAGGTTTGCTGCCATGGCAGCACCTTGGCCAGTCCATGCAAGCCTACGCCATTTTGCCAAGTCTATGGCTCCTCCCAC
>NW_027971198.1:0-207 GCF_054177405.1 Leptonychotes weddellii
AGCGTGGGGCTTGAATTCAGGACCCCAAGATCAAGAGTCGCACACTCTACTGACTGAGCCAGCCACTCTTTTTTTTTTTTTATTCTTATGTTAATTCCCATACATTACATCATTAGTTCTAGATAAAGTGTTCCATGATTCATTGTTCGTGCACAACACCCAGTGCTCCATGCAGAACGTGCCCTCCTCAATACCCACCACCAGGCC
>NW_027971199.1:0-207 GCF_054177405.1 Leptonychotes weddellii
GAAATTTCTATGTATATATGATAGCATATATACATACATATAAAAAAATAGTGTTTTTTCCCCGATACATCAGCCTGATTATCAGATGCTCCAAATGCCATTCAAGATACATCTAGAACACCTCCATAAATAGTACTCCCCCACACCCAGACTGACAGAATAGTTTTGTTAAAATCTGTTCACTACTCTCTCACACCCCATATTTTA
>NW_027971200.1:0-207 GCF_054177405.1 Leptonychotes weddellii
ATGGGTAATAGGAGTAATAAGAATAACTGTCAGTTCCATGGAACCATTGTTGTGTCTCCTGGTAGAAGCACTTTTCCCTCTGGTACTAAGACCCCTCGGCCAGCAGAGGATAAAGTCAGAAGAGAAAGAAAAATTTTACTCGTGGGTTATGGGGGGTAATACTCCCCTTATTTCATGGACCTGTGAGTCCTGGCTATCAAAGAAGTA
>NW_027971201.1:0-207 GCF_054177405.1 Leptonychotes weddellii
GGAGAAATAGCAGTAGTTCCTGCCACTTTTCACTCAGCTAAGAAAAACACACACATACACGCACTACACACATTCTCTCTCTCTCTCTTTTTTTTCAGTGTAACCACCTTGCTTTGTGTAATATGGCATTTTCCTGAAAAGCTGTTTAGCGATAGATTTTCAGTAAATTGAGGTTATTTTGCATGTGTGAGGAAGCTACCTACTTAG
>NW_027971202.1:0-207 GCF_054177405.1 Leptonychotes weddellii
TTATTAAACCTATCATTTTAAAAGGTTGCAATGAAAAACTAAAAAACTCTATTAATAAATAGATGACTGTTAATGATCAGATCTATTAACAAAAAGATGGCTAAATGAAGTGGAGAGATTCATAAAATGGAAAATTATGCAGCCCTTAAAAATTAGAGGGTAAATCTGTATTAACCAGCTTTGAACTATGTATAAGAAACTTAAATG
>NW_027971203.1:0-207 GCF_054177405.1 Leptonychotes weddellii
TTTCAATGCAATGCTTGAAAAAAAAATCAAATTCAGTATGAAAAAGCCCATGATGAGCACAGTATCCCAACCTTAGATAAAGACAGCGTCAGTATAGTGCTACATTACTGTAGCCCGAAGCAAATGAACGATTCAGTAAGATTGATGGCTCTTTATCCAAAATTCTGATATATTGTTCACCATGGGCTTTTTTTTTTTTAAAAGATT
>NW_027971204.1:0-207 GCF_054177405.1 Leptonychotes weddellii
GCACCCCCGGTCTTTCTGTGAGCCCGAGGGTCCTGAGACCACACTGTCCCGGAGGGTTCCATCCCCCACTTAGCCACCAGAGTGACGTCCCTCGGCGGAGCAGACTTTTAAAAGTTCCGATTTTGTGCTCCGTGGTTCTATCACTTGCCAGAAGCGGCCGACGGAGGCCCCTCCCCCGCCTTCTAACCTCCCGAATATCGCCCCGGA
>NW_027971205.1:0-207 GCF_054177405.1 Leptonychotes weddellii
CCATCAAAATCCTAAAGGAGAACACAGGCAGCAACCTCTTTGACCTCAGCCGAAGCAACTTCTTTCTAGAAACATCGCCAAAGGCAAGGGAAGCAAGGGCAAAAATGAACTATTGGGACTTCATCAAGATAAAAAGCTTTTGCAAAGCAAAGGAAACAGTCAACAAAACCAAAAGACAACCGACCGAATGGGAGAAGATATTTGCAA
>NW_027971206.1:0-1123 GCF_054177405.1 Leptonychotes weddellii
CCTTCCCCCACTCACATGGCACACTCTCTCTATCTAAAATAAGTAAATAAATAATAGATTGTTCTGGATGTATTCACAGCAGTGAATGTGATGTAGGAAAGACATTACGGTTCGAAGCTGACGGCCAAGAAAGAATTCTTGAAACGTCTTTGGTGCAAAAAGGTGATTTTAAAGCATGGGGATAGGACCCATGGTCAGAAAAAGCTGCCCTGGGGTCATGAGGAGTGGCCCATGATATACTTTCAAATTGGGAGGGGCTTAGGGATAGCATAAGTCTCTAAGGAATTTTGGAAGTAAGGCTTCCAGGACTTTGAGGGGGCTAGCTATTGTTGGGAAAAGGTCATTTATTACCATCTAATAAAACCTGAGTCATAGCTATATACAGAAGAATGAAACTCGACCATTCTCTTACACGATACACAAAGATAAACTCAAAATGGATGAAAGACCTCAATGTGAGACAGGAATCCATCAAAATCCTAGAGGAGAACATAGGTAGTAACCTCTTCGACATCAGCCACAGCAACTTCTTTCAAGACACGTCGCCAAAGGCTAGTGAAACAAAAGCAAAAATGAACTTTTGGGACTTCATCAAGATAAAAAGCTTCTGCACAGCAAAGGAAACAGTCCACAAAACAAAGAGGCAACCCACAGAATGGGAGAAGATATTTGCAAGTGACACTACAGATAAAGGGCTGATATCCAAGATCTACAAAGAACTTCTCAAACTCAACACCCAAAAAACAATCCAATCAAGAAATGGGCAGAAGACATGAACAGACACTTCTCCAAAGAAGACATACAAGTGGCTAACAGACACATGAAAAAATGTTCATCATCATTAGCTATCAGGGAAATTCAAATCAAAACCACATTGAGATACCACCTTACACCAGTTAGAGTGGCAAAAATTAACAAGTCAGGAAACGACAGATGTTGGCGGGGATACAGAGAAAGGGGAACAGTCCTACACTGTTGGTGGGAATGCAAGCTGGGACAGCCACTCTGGAAAACAGTATGAAGTTTCCTCAAAAAGTTAAAAATAGAGGGGCGCCTGGGTGGCTCAGTCATTAAGCGTCTGCCTTCAGCTCAGGTCATGATCCCAGGGTCCTGGGATCAAGCC
>NW_027971207.1:0-207 GCF_054177405.1 Leptonychotes weddellii
AGAGAAAGTCAATTATCATATGGTTTCACTTATTTGTGGAACATAAGGAATAGCATGGAGGACATTAGGAGAAGGAAGGGAAAAAGGAGGGAGGGAGAATTGGAGGGAGAGATGAACCATGAGAGACTATGGACTCTGAGAAACAAATAGCGTTTTAGAGGGGAGGGGGGAGTGGGGATTGGTTAACCCGGTGATGGGTACTGAGGA
>NW_027971208.1:0-207 GCF_054177405.1 Leptonychotes weddellii
TCTTTTTTTTTTTTTATTCTTATGTTAATCCCCATACATTACATCATTAGTTCTAGATGAAGTGTTCCATGATTCATTGTTCGTGCACAACACCCAGTGCTCCATGCAGAACGTGCCCTCCTCAATACCCACCACCAGGCCAACCCATCCTCCCACCCCCCTCCCCTCTAGAACCCTCAGTTTGTTTTTCAGAGTCCATTGTCTCTC
>NW_027971209.1:0-207 GCF_054177405.1 Leptonychotes weddellii
GTGTATCTTTTTTTTTTTTTAAAGATTTATTTATTTATTTGAGAGAGCGAGAATGAGAGAGAGAGAGTACATGAGAGGGGGGAGGGTTAGAGGGAGAAGCAGGCTCCTTGCTGAGCAGGGAGCCCGATGCGGGACTCGATCCAGGGACTCCAGGATCATGACCTGAGCCGAAGGCAGTCGCTTAACCAACTGAGCCACCGAGGCGCC
>NW_027971210.1:0-207 GCF_054177405.1 Leptonychotes weddellii
TAGGAGGCTGCAGATGAGGACATTTGTAAGATAGAGGTTAACCTGTCTGACAGAACACAGAGTAGGTGCTGCAGCTGGAACTATTTTCAGGTCTCTGATTCCAATAACCATGTGTGTCCTTCTAGAGAGGATATTTCTACTATTTATAACAAAGCATGTGTGTAAAATGCAAGTGATGTTATGTCTAAATCTCAAGAACACGGCATA
>NW_027971211.1:0-207 GCF_054177405.1 Leptonychotes weddellii
GGGAGGATGGGTTGGTCTGGTGGTGGGTGTTGAGGAGGGCACGTTCTGCATGGAGCACTGGGTGTTGTGCACGAACAATGAATCATGGAACACTTCATCTAGAACTGATGATGTAATGTATGGGGATTAACATAAGAATTAAAAAAATGTGGGAATTTGTGTTTGATTTAATAGCAATGTAGGAGTAGATGAGAAGACAATGAGGAA
>NW_027971212.1:0-207 GCF_054177405.1 Leptonychotes weddellii
AAAAAAAAAGAAATGTCCTTTGCTAGGCAAAGTTACTGATTTTATAAAATCTTGATCCTTGCATACATGCGTTTTTAATATCCTATGTGATGAAATGGGAATTCCTATGGAATATTGAAGGACAATGGTCATCTTAGGAAAAACATTTGCCCAGTTGTTTTTGTTGTGAGCTAAGTTAGCAGTTTGTTTGTTTTTTTTTTCTCATGG
>NW_027971213.1:0-207 GCF_054177405.1 Leptonychotes weddellii
TAATTTTGTGAGGTAGCTGGTCAGTGCAAAATCAACATCCTATTCATTATAAAAGATATGCCCATAGTACATTTGGCCCTTTTTTTTCAAGAGACTCAAACTTCTCTTGACATTTCAATGATCAAGTAAAGTTCAGGGAAACAAATTATACCAGGCAGCCAGTACTCCTGCTTGTAAGAATTCTTTTTTTTTTTTTTTTAAGTTTCA
>NW_027971214.1:0-207 GCF_054177405.1 Leptonychotes weddellii
TCCACAGTCTCTCATGGTTTGTCTCCCCCTCCAATTCTCCCCCTTCATTCTTCCCCTCCTGCTATCTTCTTCTTTTTTTTTGTTTTTTAACATATAATGTATTATTTGTTTCAGAGGTACAGGTCTGTGATTCCACAGTCTTACACAATTCACAGCACTCACCATAGCACATACCCTCCCCAATGTCTATCACCCAGCCCCCCCCAG
>NW_027971215.1:0-207 GCF_054177405.1 Leptonychotes weddellii
GGGCTGGAGGGGAGGGGGGTTTGGAGGAAATTGTCTCTGAAGAGCCCCAGGGAGCTGCTAGGGAAACGGCTTCTTTTGTTTTGCATCTCCAGCTTCCTCTGGGCAACATTACTCATGCTCAAGGTCTGGCGTGGCGAGGAGGCTGATGACACCCTGATGGATGGTCTGGTCCCCGCGGACCAAGCACCAGCTCCGGCTGCGCCCGGT
>NW_027971216.1:0-207 GCF_054177405.1 Leptonychotes weddellii
AAAGACCCGATTCCTTGGGTTTCGGAAGGAACAGCCAGCGGAAAGGGCCTCCTCCTGCCAGGCTCTGGACATGGTCGCTGCAGCAGGCCTGGCGCCAGGCAAGCTCAGGCCCGGGGGAAGCCGCTCAGGTTACTACAGACCTGATGGGGCAGCGTCTGGGGCGTAGCCTTGGGCCCGTTAGGGGACCCTGGGTGTCCTCAGGACGTC
>NW_027971217.1:0-1123 GCF_054177405.1 Leptonychotes weddellii
TTCCTGGTTCAGTTTAGGTAGTTGATACATCTCTAGGAATGCATCCATTTCTTCCAGATTATCTAATTTGCTGGCATATAGTTGCTCATAATATATTCTTATAATTGTTTGAATTTCTTTGGTGTTGGTTGTGATCTCTCCTCTTTCACTCATGATTTTATTTATTTAGGTCATTTTTCTTTTCTTCTTGAAAGTCTGACCAGGGGTTTATCAGTCTTCTTAATTCTTTCAAGAACCAGCTCCTAGTTTCATTGATCTGTTCTACTGTCCTTTTGGTTTCTATTTCATTGATTTCTGCTCTGATCTTTATTATTTCTCTTCTCCTGCTGGGTTTAAGCTTTATTTGCTGTCCTTTCTCCAGCTCATTTAGGTGTAGGATTAGGTTGTGTATTTGAGACCTTTCTTGTTTCATGAAAAAAGCTTGTATTGCTATTTACTTTTGTCTCAGGACTGCCTTTGCTGCCTCCCAAAGATTTTGAACAGTTGTGTTTTCATTTTCATTTGTTTCCATAAATTTTTAAATTCTTCTTTAATTTCCTGGTTGACCCATTCATTCTTTAGTAGGATGCTCTTTAGCTTCCATATATTTGAGTTCTTTCTGACTTTCCTCTTGTGGTTGAGTTCTAGTTTCAAAGCATTGTGGTCTGAAAATAGGCAGGGAATGATCCCAATCTTTTGGTACCAGTTGAGACCTGATTTATGACCTAGGATGTGATCGATTCTGGAGAATGTTCCATGGGCAGTAGAGAAGAATGTGTATTCTGTTGCTTTGGGATGGAATGTTCTGAATATGTCTGTGAAGTCCATTTGGTCCAGTGTGTCATTTAAAGTCTTTATTTCCTTGTTGATCCTTTGCTTCAATGATCTGTCCATTTCAGTGAGGGGGGTGTTAAAGTCCCCCACTATTATTGTATTGTTGTCGATGTGTTTCTTTGCTTTTGTTATTAATTGGCTTATATAAGTGGCTGTTCCCATGTTACAGGCATAGATATTTATAATTGTTAGATCTTC
This sequence comes from Leptonychotes weddellii, assembly GCF_054177405.1. Classification (NCBI taxonomy): domain Eukaryota; kingdom Metazoa; phylum Chordata; class Mammalia; order Carnivora; family Phocidae; genus Leptonychotes; species Leptonychotes weddellii. Next base: position 1,012 of record NW_027971217.1, read on the forward strand.
TTGTTGGATAGACCCTTAAGTAGAATATAGTGTCCTTCCTCATCTCTTCTTACAGTCTTTGGTTTAAAATCTAATTTGTCTGATATAAGGATTGCCACCCCAGCTTTCTTTT
>NW_027971218.1:0-207 GCF_054177405.1 Leptonychotes weddellii
CTCTCCCAGGCCCCCTTCTGGGCCCACACCTGGACCGTGTACTCCACACCTGGCCTCAGGCCCGTCAGGACGGCGCTGCTCTGCTCCTTCCCCACGGACACCTCCCTGGTGTCCCCATCGGCAGAGGTGTAGCGCACCATGTACTTGTCGATGACAGCTTGCACCGGGTCCCACGAGATGGTGGCCGTGTCCTCTGTCATCCGGTCG
>NW_027971219.1:0-207 GCF_054177405.1 Leptonychotes weddellii
CAAGTCATCCTATAACTTCCCTGGGTCTTGCTGTCCTGAGATGTCAAGTTAAGAGGGAGAACATGTATTTCTTTTTTTTTTATTCTTATGTTAATCCCCATACATTACATCATTAGTTTTAGATGAAGTGTTCCATGATTCATTGTTTGTGCATAACACCCAGTGCTCCATGCAGAACGTGCCCTCCTCAATACCCACCACCAGGCC
>NW_027971220.1:0-207 GCF_054177405.1 Leptonychotes weddellii
CCTTTCTAGGAAGCTGGACTTCCAAACCAGAATGACTTCCTCACCCACAAAGCAATGGGGCCTGGATTTTTCTCTTCTTAGGGTATCTTTCTTTTTTTTTTTAATTTTTTTATTGTTATGTTAATCCCCATACATTATATCATTAGTTTTAGATGTAGTGTTCCATGATTCATTGTTTGTGCATAACACCCAGTGCTCCATGCAGAA
>NW_027971221.1:0-207 GCF_054177405.1 Leptonychotes weddellii
TAGAAACGTGATTTTTCTTAACCTTTGAGAGTTATATTATTCATCTTTAAATATTATAGCTGGGTGATTAGGTATTTGTAGACCCAGAGAATCAGAGCTATAGCATCTTTTTGAGGCAAAACTAGAAGCAATAACAGTTTTTAAATCATACAGAATATTATTTAGGGGACAGCTACTATCTGGCAGTCCTAAATCACTGCGCTCAGT
>NW_027971222.1:0-207 GCF_054177405.1 Leptonychotes weddellii
TATATGAGTTAATTGAAAAAATACATAAAGATAGATAACTATGGTGACCTTAGTGAGCCTTCTTAGAAATTTATCTTTGGGGGGCGGAGCAAGATGGCGGAGGAGTAGGAGACCTGGATTTCGTCTCCTCTCAGGAATTCAGCTGGATAGGGATCAAACCATTCTGAACACCTACAAACTCAACAGGAGATCGAAGAAAGGAATAGC
>NW_027971223.1:0-207 GCF_054177405.1 Leptonychotes weddellii
CAAGAGGTATGTGTCATACCATCTTGTTTTGTTATTTGCTTATTAATACGAGGAAAACATTGTCTTGTTACTACCAAGCAGCAACCTGAAAAATTCACTGAAGCATTACCTGCGCAGCATTTGACTCGTTGAGTGCCCAGAGATCTTCCCAACTAAACTGCGGAGTCTTTTAGCAGGCCTACAGAATGAATCAGTCATCATGCTGTA
>NW_027971224.1:0-207 GCF_054177405.1 Leptonychotes weddellii
AAAAAAAAAGAAATGTCCTTTGCTAGGCAAAGTTACTGATTTTATAAAATCTTGATCCTTGCATACATGCGTTTTTAATATCCTATGTGATGAAATGGGAATTCCTATGGAATATTGAAGGACAATGGTCATCTTAGGAAAAACATTTGCCCAGTTGTTTTTGTTGTGAGCTAAGTTAGCAGTTTGTTTGTTTTTTTTTCTCATGGC
>NW_027971225.1:0-207 GCF_054177405.1 Leptonychotes weddellii
TAGGAGGCTGCAGATGAGGACATTTGTAAGATAGAGGTTAACCTGTCTGACAGAACACAGAGTAGGTGCTGCAGCTGGAACTATTTTCAGGTCTCTGATTCCAATAACCATGTGTGTCCTTCTAGAGAGGATATTTCTACTATTTATAACAAAGCATGTGTGTAAAATGCAAGTGATGTTATGTCTAAATCTCAAGAACGCGGCATA
>NW_027971226.1:0-207 GCF_054177405.1 Leptonychotes weddellii
ACTGACTATGTATCAGGCCAAAAAAGCATTAAGACAAAGAATGACACTTTATAGTGATAATAGGTTCAATCCACAGTGAGGTGTAAGTTTTATCTTCATACCAAATAACACAACAATAACATTCGAAAAGCTGAAATCATAATAGTTATTAGGAAAATAACAAACATCAACAGTAGTCTTTAATTCACCTCTCTTAGTCGAGAACCC
>NW_027971227.1:0-207 GCF_054177405.1 Leptonychotes weddellii
CGATGCGGGACTCGATCCCGGGACTCCAGGATCGTGACCTGAGCCGAAGGCAGTCGCTTAACCAACTGAGCCACCCAGGCGCCCCTAAAATATGGTGTTTTTTAAGACATTAGTCATGCTCCCTTGCTCTTATCGTCTCCCCATATTTGTTTTACTCCAAAGTCCATTTCACTAACCGTTCAGCATAAACACTGCTTTATATTTCTC
>NW_027971228.1:0-1123 GCF_054177405.1 Leptonychotes weddellii
CGTTTCTGGGCTTTGAAATAAGGCAGTACTGAGGTCGGAGCAATGGGCGATTTTCCTAGCTATGGCGCTGAAGGCCCCGGAGCAGATGCCTGTCCTTCTTCACACATTACCTGAACTTGCGGTTGATTCTTAATTGAAAAAAACCAATACCCCATCAACAGATCCTGAATAGGATTTCACAGTATTTTGCCCTTCAGACTGCAGCCTCCTGCAGAGGGTGAATCAACGGGTGCCTTGCAAACTGCTAAGACCCCGACTGGAGAGCAGTCCCTCCAGGGAGCAGGAGTGGGAGCTGGGGAGCCGGGGAGGAGGGCCAGCCTTGGCCACTCCATGCCGACGCCTCCCAGTTGGCTCTGAGAGTGGCTCTCGGGCGTGGGACCTACAAGCAGAGGATAGTCTTACACTAGGACAGAAAGTGTGTGCATCCATCCACACCTTGCAAACCCACAGTCCGAGAGGCAGCATCCAAATGGCACCTGCTCGTTTCCGTTTGAGACAGTGAACAGAGCTGGAGAGAGAACACCTGGGCACCTGCCCACGTTGCCCCTGCCACAGGTAGCCACGGGCAGCTGGCATGTGGACGTGATTCAGAACGTGCCCGCTCCACACGTGGCCACTGGGCTCAGAAGTGGACACGCCGACCTTTTGCAGGTAGACAAGATGAGGACTCGTGCTGAGCAGACATGATTGCACATACTTATCTGTAAGGTTTTAGGGACGGGCCAGAAACCACGTTTGCAAGGACTGTGATGCCTTGTGACGGGATGTCTGTATGTGCTGTTTTCACATTGCTCTGTTCCTTCACTGAGTCGCTTAACTGGTTTAGAGAACTCTTTCTCCACTTTTAAATGGTTTACATATTTATACTTATACTGTGCTGATATTCCAAGTGTGCCCACGTGGTGAAGTCAGTGCCCTTTTTCTTTTTTTTTTTTTAATTTTTTTTATGTTACATTAATCACCATACATTACATCATTAGTGTTTTTTTTATTTTTTATTGTTATGTTAATCACCATACATCCCATCATTAGTTTTAGATGTAGTGTTCCATGATTCATTGTTTGTGCATAACACCCAGTGCTCCATGCAGAACGTGCCCTCTTTAATACCCATCACCAGGCT
>NW_027971229.1:0-207 GCF_054177405.1 Leptonychotes weddellii
AAAGACCCGATTCCTTGGGTTTCGGAAGGAACAGCCAGCGGAAAGGGCCTCCTCCTGCCAGGCTCTGGACATGGTCGCTGCAGCAGGCCTGGCGCCAGGCAAGCTCAGGCCCGGGGGAAGCCGCTCAGGTTACTACAGACCTGATGGGGCAGCGTCTGGGGCGTAGCCTTGGGCCCGTTAGGGGACCCTGGGTGTCCTCGGGACGTC
>NW_027971230.1:0-207 GCF_054177405.1 Leptonychotes weddellii
CTATTAAACATCCCTTTGACTAATAGTCCTAACATTTTGTGTCTGTGTTCATGAAGTACACATTATTCTTTTTTTTTTATTCTTATGTTAATCCCCATACATTACATCATTAGTTTTAGATGAAGTGTCCCATGATTCATTGTTTGTGCATAACACCCAGTGCTCCATGCAGAATGTGCCCTCCTCAATACCCACCACCCGGCTACC
>NW_027971231.1:0-207 GCF_054177405.1 Leptonychotes weddellii
TTCTCATCCTTTGGGTCTTAACTTCAGTATCGCCTTCTCAGGGAGGTCTTTCCTAAACCTTCACCCACCTAAAATCCTCCTCAGATGGGGTGTCTGCCTTCCGCTCAGGTCATGATCTCCTGGGATCGAGCCCCACATGGGGCTCCCTGCTCTGCGGGGAGTCCGCTTCTGCTTCTCCCTCTATGCTCTCTCTCTCTCGAAGAAACA
>NW_027971232.1:0-207 GCF_054177405.1 Leptonychotes weddellii
GATTCATTGTTCGTGCACAACACCCAGTGCTCCATGCAGAACGTGCCCTCCTCAATACCCACCACCAGGCCAACCCATCCTCCCACCCCCCTCCCCTCTAGAACCCTCAGTTTGTTTTTCAGAGTCCATCGTCTCTCATGGTTCGTCCACCCCTCCGATTTCCCCCGCTTCATTCCTCCCCTCCCGCTACCTTCTTCTTTTTTTTTT
>NW_027971233.1:0-207 GCF_054177405.1 Leptonychotes weddellii
AAAGATCGAGAGGTTTTACCTGACAGGCTTTACCCGCTTGCTGCTTTCATATGACACTTTCTCCTTATTCTCTTTTCCCCAAGTTTAACAGGATTTTAGGAGACAATAGCTCTCATCAGCAATGGTGTCCACATGGGGTGATTTGAGACCTGAGAAAATGTTTGGTAACTCATAAAACAGTTTGGAAACACTACTTTAGCATTTGGT
>NW_027971234.1:0-207 GCF_054177405.1 Leptonychotes weddellii
TTTTTTTAAAGATTTTATTTATTTATTTGACAGAGAGAGACACAGCGAGAGAGGGAACACAAGCAGGGGGAGTGGGAGAGGGAGAAGCAGGCTCCCCACAGAGCAGGGAGCCCGATGCGGGACTCGATCCCAGGACCCTGGGATCATGACCTGAGCTGAAGGCAGTCGCTTAACCAACTGAGCCACCCAGGTGCCCCTGGAAGGTGA
>NW_027971235.1:0-207 GCF_054177405.1 Leptonychotes weddellii
GTCCCTAATGTTAGGACTGTGCCTTTGGCTCTCCATCCTAGATCCCTAGCACTGCCTGGTGCTGGGTAGGTAATCAATAATGTTTGTCAGATAAATGAGGGGACTCTGGTTCACTCCTGAACTGCCAGGATCCCCATGTATACTCCAGAGTGATAATTTCAACTAAAAGGAGACCGGGGGCTCCCCAGTAATAGTTGTCTAATAAGA
>NW_027971236.1:0-207 GCF_054177405.1 Leptonychotes weddellii
GATGGGCATCTTTTCATGTGTATTTTGGCTGTTTGCATATCTTTTGTGAGGTGTCTGCTCAAGTCTTTTTTTTTTTTTATTCTTATGTTAATCCCCATACATTACATCATTAGTTTTAGGTGAAGTGTTCCATGATTCATTGTTTGTGCATAACACCCAGTGCTCCATGCAGAATGTGCCCTCCTCAATACCCACCACCCGGCTATC
>NW_027971237.1:0-207 GCF_054177405.1 Leptonychotes weddellii
TTATTTTATTTTTTTATTCTTATGTTAATCCCCATACATTACATCATTAGTTCTAGATGAAGTGTTCCATGATTCATTGTTCGTGCACAACACCCAGTGCTCCATGCAGAACGTGCCCTCCTCAATACCCACCACCAGGCCAACCCATCCTCCCACCCCCCTCCCCTCTAGAACCCTCAGTTTGTTTTTCAGAGTCCATTGTCTCTC
>NW_027971238.1:0-207 GCF_054177405.1 Leptonychotes weddellii
AACACCCTGACATCTAAATAGTAAAACTCACAAGTCTCAGAGACAAAGAGAAAATCCTGAAAGCAGCTCAGGACAAGAGGTCTGTAACCTACACAGTAGAAACATTAGATTGGCAGCAGACCTATCCACAGAGACCTGGCAGACCAGAAAGGACTGGCATGATATATTCAGAGCACTAAATGAGAAAAATATGTAGCCAAGAATACC
>NW_027971239.1:0-1123 GCF_054177405.1 Leptonychotes weddellii
GGGGGGGGGGGGGGGGGGGGGGAGTCTGCTTCTCCCTCTGACCCTCCTCTCTCTCATGTTCTCTGTCTCTCATTCTCTCTCTCGCAAATAAATAAAATCTTAAAAAAAATAAAAATAAAAAAAATATATCGAACCAATGCATTGTACATTTTAAACTTACAGAATGTTGCAGTAGTCCCCCCCTTATCTTGGGGGGAGTTCCAAGACTTCCCATGTGTGTCTGAATCCCAAATAGTACCCAACTTTATACATACTATGTTTTTTCCTATACATACACACCTATGATAAAGTTCAATTTATAATTTAGGCACAGTAAGAGATTAACACTAATACTAAAATAGAACAATTATAACAATATATTGCAATAATATTTGTGTGAACATTCTTACTCTCTCTCCCCCCCTCAAAATATCTTAGTGTACTGTGCTCATCCTTCTTCTTGTGATGATGTAAGATGATAAAATGCCTACATGATGACATGAAGTGAGGGGAATGACACAGGCATTATGACATAGCATTAGACATTTCTGACAATATGTCAGAAGGAGGATCATCTGCTTCCAGAACTCAGCTGACTGAAGGTAACTAAAACCATCAAAAGCAAAACCGCGGCTAAGGGGGGACTACTGTTTGTGTCAATTCTATCTCAATAAAAAATAAATGCATAAAATTAGCCATCTCAACTCAAGAAAATAAAATATAAATAAGCAGGCTCTGGAATTAGACAGTAGCAGCAGAAGTGCCCTTGATGGAGGATCAAAAAGCTGGGAAAACATTGAAAAGCAGCACCATTGACAGGAAAGAGAGAAGGAACAGAAAGCAGAAATTTTAAAGACTTTTTTTTTTATGATTAAGGTCATGCACGTTCATTGTAGAAAATTGTTTAAATGCAGACAGTGTAGAATCCTAATCCTATTCCTAATCACCATTAAAATGCTGGTGGATTACTTTCCAGGTGGGGATACTTTTCCTAGTTCAAAATTAGAATCCGGGGCGCCTGGGTGGCTCAGTCGGTTAAGCGACTGCCTTCAGCTCAGGTCATGATCCTGGAGTCCCAGGATCGAGTCCCGCATCGGGCTCCCTGCTCGGCGAGGAGCCTGCTTCTCCCTCTGACCCTCCTCCC
>NW_027971240.1:0-207 GCF_054177405.1 Leptonychotes weddellii
TGTGACTAGCATCTGAAAGTGAGAGGTTGGGGGCAGTTTTGTGGAACGAAGCCCTTAACCTGTGGGATCTGACACTAACTACGGCTAGAGTGAAATCAAAAGGAAGCCAGAAAGCTGTACTGTATCTCATATTGCCCCGCTCAAACTCTACTCAGGTCACAATTTCCAAACCTGAGCAATCAGTAGACTTTGACTGTTGTGATTTCC
>NW_027971241.1:0-207 GCF_054177405.1 Leptonychotes weddellii
CAAGAGGTATGTGTCATACCATCTTGTTTTGTTATTTGCTTATTAATACGAGGAAAACATTGTCTTGTTACTACCAAGCAGCAACCTGAAAAATTCACTGAAGCATTACCTGCGCAGCATTTGACTCGTTGAGTGCCCAGAGATCTTCCCAACTAAACTGCGGAGTCTTTTAGCAGGCCTACAGAATGAATCAGTCATCGTGCTGTA
>NW_027971242.1:0-207 GCF_054177405.1 Leptonychotes weddellii
AATTTTAATAAGGAGGTATTTGGTGAGATAGAGAATTATTTTTAATTTTCTAAGGCATAATTATTATTTGGGTTATGTAGATTAATGTCTTTGTTTTTAGGATATGTTGAAGTTTTTAAGGTTGCTAGGTTCATGTGTTTGTAACTACCTTCAGAGTGCATACGTTCACACACATATATACACACATGTGTATACAGAAAAGAGAAA
>NW_027971243.1:0-207 GCF_054177405.1 Leptonychotes weddellii
GATATAACTGACTTCTTAAAAAGAGCATCAGGTAAACAATTATGGGCCCACCTGTTCATGTCATACCAGGCACCATACAATGTTAATGGAAATATGTTTAATTCTGTTTCCCCTCCTCCATCCCTCCATAGACAAAATTCCCTGCACTAAAAACTAACAACAAAAAGCGTAGGCAGTAAAAAGTATCTAAAAGAAAATCACTAAGGA
>NW_027971244.1:0-207 GCF_054177405.1 Leptonychotes weddellii
GCACGAAAAATGAATCATGGAACACTTCATCTAGAACTAATGATGTAATGTATGGGGATTAACATAAGAATTAAAAAAAAAAAAAAAAAAAAAGAAGTCCTCGCCAATGCACAGACCAGCAGCACAGCTCCTCAGGGCAAAAAGCCAGAAAGGAACCAAAGAATAGGAGCCACAGTAGACCACAAGATAGCCTATTGTGATTTGTTA
>NW_027971245.1:0-207 GCF_054177405.1 Leptonychotes weddellii
TCATTATTTCTCTCATCACAATAATATAGGAGAATCAGATATATTTACCTACAGGAATCAAAACTGTAGGTAATATATCTATATAATCATGCAAATATTTTATATATTTGGAATTGTTTCTTCTTAGAGGTTTACATAAGAGAAGTATAAGTTAAAAGAATTAAAAAGGGTTAAGGTGAGGGGCACTGGGTGGTTCAGTCAGTTGAG
>NW_027971246.1:0-207 GCF_054177405.1 Leptonychotes weddellii
TTTTGGGGGGGTGTTGAGTCTGATAGGTTCTTTATAGATGTTGGATACTAGCCCTTTATCAGTTAAGTCATTTGCAAACATCTTCTCCCATTCTGAAGGTTGCCTTCTAGTTTTGTTGATTGAGCCCTTTGTTGTGCAGAAGCTTTCTATTCTTGATGGAAGTCCCAACAGTTCATTTTTGCTTTTGCTTCCCTTACCTACAGTGGC
>NW_027971247.1:0-207 GCF_054177405.1 Leptonychotes weddellii
TCTCTGACCTTGTCTCCTGCCGGTCCTCCCGTCACCCTACTGCAGCCATGCTGGCCTCTTCCCCTTTCCTGGGCCCAGGCTTGCTCCTGCCTCAGGGCCCTCCCAGGGCCTGTCCCTCTGCCTGGAACTGTCTGGCCCCTCAGATGCAGGGGGCAAATACCCTCCTTCGCCCAGGTCCTCGATCTGATACCGCCTTCTCAGGGGAGT
>NW_027971248.1:0-207 GCF_054177405.1 Leptonychotes weddellii
CCTCTTTATCAATGAGCATAGATCTTTAAGCTCCTGTATTATATGATGATCAAACCTTACTCTCTCTTCGGTTTCCACTGCTATATCCGTTTCAAGAGGCGGCATTTTCTCGATTATAAGCTGTTTCTTCCGAACTCAGGTATTAACGACCTTTCGAACAACTCTTCTTGGCAATGGGACCAAAAGTAAAGATTAAAGGCAGCCTTC
>NW_027971249.1:0-207 GCF_054177405.1 Leptonychotes weddellii
ATGTACCAGGAAAGGCATTTTGGAAAGGATTACTGAAGTTTAAAATGCATAAACACGAGTCAGTGATCTGTCTTTGAGATACAGATACTAGAAAAAATCCTGCAGAAGTATATATTAAGACAGGTATAGATAAAAAGATATTTATCAAAGCATTGTTTGTGATAGAAAAGAGTTTGATGCAACTTAGTTTTCCGTAATGCGGAGACA
>NW_027971250.1:0-1123 GCF_054177405.1 Leptonychotes weddellii
GTACCTTGAGGCTTCCAGATGGTTTCAGGATTCTAGGTTTGTGTCTTTGCAAAGTACTATGTCTAAATTAACTAATGTAAATAACGACAAAAGTCGGGACGCCTGGGTGGCTCAGTCGGTTAAGCGGCTGCCTTCGGCCCAGGTCATGATCCCAGGGTCCTGGGATCGAGTCCCATATCGGGCTCCTTGCTCAGTAGGGAACCTGCTTCTCCCTCTCTCTCCCTCTGCTTGTGCTCTGTCAAATAAATAAAATCTTTAAAAAAAAAAAAACGAAAAAAGTCAAAATGTCTCCTGAGGCTTCTTTTCCCCTCCCCCATCTTCTCTGTCTACAGCCACATAGACACTGTCTATGTAGGGGCCACCTTGTGCTCAGAGCCCGCCTCTGGTGCCATTTTCCTCAATTCTTTCTACTGATCTTTCCTTTTCCTCCAAATCTTTCCCCACGCCTTCCTCTCCTGAATCTATTAAAACCTGCCTCTTTAAAGTTAAGTCTTCTGAGAGTCTAAATAAACTTCAAGTTCCTTATGTTCCCCAGACTAAGGTCGAATTATGAGCCATAGTTAAAGTGTTCCTAAAGTGAATGAGGACCCCCATAAGTTTGCTGAAGAATTTAACATAGTTATTCAAACTTACCAACCTGGTTTCTCAGGTTTATATCAATAAGTCCACATGCCTGTTGGTGAGGACCAGGCCAAACACGGGGTGAAATTAGCCAGAAGAGAACATCCCAAATGGAATTTACAGAAACAGAGCCCTAACTTTTGGCAAGATGCTAGAAAATGCACTGGAAATCTCAACCAAGCAATAATAATGGCTTTACCTAAGCCTGTTGATTGGAACAAAATTCAGGCTTGCACACAAAAGCCTGATGAATCTGTTCATGATTATTACCACCAACTTCAAATTGTCTTTTTTTTTTATTCGTATATTATCCCCATACATTGCATCATTAGTTTTAGATGTAGTGTTCCATGATTCATTGTTTGTGCATAACACCCAGTGCTCCATGCAGAATGTGCCCTCCTCAATACCCATCACCAGGCTAACCCATCCTCCCACCCCCCTCCCCTCTAGAACCCTCAGTTTGTTTTTCAGAGTCCATCGTCTCTCATGGTTCGTCTAC
>NW_027971251.1:0-207 GCF_054177405.1 Leptonychotes weddellii
CATTTACATTTTTTTTTTAAAGATTTTATTTATTTATTTGAGAGAGCGAGAATGAGAGAGAGTACATGAGAGGGGGGAGGGTCAGAGGGAGAAGCAGGCTCCTCGCTGAGTAGGGAGCCCGATGCGGGACTCGATCCCGGGACTCCAGGATCATGACCTGAGCCGAAGGCAGTTGCTTAACCAACTGAGCCACCCAGGCACCCTACA
>NW_027971252.1:0-207 GCF_054177405.1 Leptonychotes weddellii
CCCCAGCCGAGCAGGGAGCCCGATGCGGGACTCGATCCCGGGACTCCAGGATCATGACCTGAGCTGAAGGCAGACGCTTTAACCATCTGAGCCACCCAGGCGCCCCATCTTAATCCTTTTTAAGTGTGTTCCGTGGCATTAGGTACATTCACGTTGGTGTGCAACCATCACTACCATCCGTGTCCAGAACTTTCTATCTCCCCAAAC
>NW_027971253.1:0-207 GCF_054177405.1 Leptonychotes weddellii
AAAAAAATAGCAGCACAGGCAGTGGCTTCCTTTGCTACAGCTTGTGGACAGGATTTGCTATTTCATTCTGGGTATATTCAGAGTAAAATATCTCTAAATCATTCTCTTCAGTTCTAATATTCTTATAACCTTAAAGCTTTGCCATGTTTTAAAAAGTAACTAATACAGGAGCTTCTGGGTGGCTCAGTTGGCTTGATTTCGGCTCAG
>NW_027971254.1:0-207 GCF_054177405.1 Leptonychotes weddellii
AAAATACCTCTTGGGGCGCCTGGGTGGCTCAGTTGGTTAAGCGACTGCCTTCGGCTCAGGTCATGATCCTGGAGTCCCAGGATCGAGTCCCGCATCGGGCTCCCTGCTCGGCAGGGAGTCTGCTTCTCCCTCTGACCCTCCTCCCTCTCATGCTCTCTGTCTCTCATTCTCTCTCTCTCAAATAAATAAATAAAATCTTTAAAAAAA
>NW_027971255.1:0-207 GCF_054177405.1 Leptonychotes weddellii
ATGGGTAATAGGAGTAATAAGAATAACTGTCAGTTCCATGGAACCATTGTTGTGTCTCCTGGTAGAAGCACTTTTCCCTCTGGTACTAAGACCCCTCGGCCAGCAGAGGATAAAGTCAGAAGAGAAAGAAAAATTTTACTCGTGGGTTATGGGGGGTAATACTCCCCTTATTTCATGGACCTGTGAGTCCTGGCTATCAGAGAAGTA
>NW_027971256.1:0-207 GCF_054177405.1 Leptonychotes weddellii
GGTTGGGATCCCAGAGCATGGGTTTCTGTACCCTGATTTTTTTCCCCCCGCTAAACAATATGACACCTTCTCATTCCTGTCTCACAAAAACTCCTAAAAAGGCCATTACTATGGCTGAATGATACTAAAATGACTGTCCCGGCTGGCCTTTGCCAGTTTTGGAATAAGCTGTTGGGTTCAGAATCCTGATCAGAATCCTCCTTCAGC
>NW_027971257.1:0-207 GCF_054177405.1 Leptonychotes weddellii
CTTGCCACAGCACTCCCCCTCTATCAGCAGACTTCCCACATGCCAGCCCTGAAACTAATCCCTGGGAGTTCCACTGTAGCTGCCTTGTTTTGTGTTTGTCCTCCTGTTCTCTTGCCTCCTGGGCCCTGGGAGGTTTGCTGCCATGGCAGCACCTTGGCCAGTCCATGCAAGCCTACGCCATTTTGCCAAGTCTATGGCTTCTCCCAC
>NW_027971258.1:0-207 GCF_054177405.1 Leptonychotes weddellii
AAACATTTAAAAAAAAAAAGAATTCCTCATATCAGTGAGATCATATGATACATGTCTTTCTCAGATTGACTTATTTCGCTCAGCATAATACCCTCTAGTTCCACCCACATCATTATAAATGGCAAGATATTGTTTTTTGATGGCTGCATAATATTCCATTGTATATATATACCACTTCTTCTTTAGCTGTTCAACTGTTGATGGACA
>NW_027971259.1:0-207 GCF_054177405.1 Leptonychotes weddellii
AAAAAAAAAGCAGCACAGGCAGTGGCTTCCTTTGCTACAGCTTGTGGACAGGATTTGCTATTTCATTCTGGGTATATTCAGAGTAAAATATCTCTAAATCATTCTCTTCAGTTCTAATATTCTTATAACCTTAAAGCTTTGCCATGTTTTAAAAAGTAACTAATACAGGAGCTTCTGGGTGGCTCAGTTGGCTTGATTTCGGCTCAG
>NW_027971260.1:0-207 GCF_054177405.1 Leptonychotes weddellii
TCATGCTCTTTCTAGATTCCATGCTGCCTCCACTTTGCTCCTCATAGGTATTCTTTTTTTTTTATAATTTTTTACTGTTATGTTAATCACCATACATTACATCATTAGTTTTAGATGTAGTGTTCCATGATTCATTGTTTGTGCATAACACCCAGTGCTCCATGCAGAACGTGCCCTCTTTAATACCCATCACCAGGCTCACCCCTT
>NW_027971261.1:0-1123 GCF_054177405.1 Leptonychotes weddellii
CTGCCCACCGCCCACACTGGGCACAGGCAGGGCTCCACTGGGCAGCTCAGAGGGGAACCCTTGGGGCCCAGAGGGATCCTGCCAGACGCTGGGCTTGCTCTCTGCCGGTTCGTTGCCTCTAACCTGCACCGACGTTCATAATGCAAGGGAAGGACTGAATCCGCAGCCTGGGGTCCGGGCTCTGCTGCCCCCGAACGGGTAGCCCCACGGGGTGAGGGCTAGGAAGCAGGTCAGCTTGTGGTTCCAATCTCAGGCTGGGCTCTGAGGCCGGAGGCCGGCTCGGCCTTCCAGAAACCTCCGAGCCTCTCTCTTTACAAAGGAGCTCAATTAGTCCTTGCTGACATTCCAACCCCGCCCTCTGCTGCTCACACCTGCAGTTAAGGCCACAGGACAGAGCAAACACACCTGCCCTTCCTCCTTGGGCTGAGCTGCAGGTGACACACAGCAGGGCGCTGAGCGGCCCCTGGGAGGCCCCGACCCACACTCGGGGGCCATTTATTGCAAAGCCACTCACCTGGGGACTCGGCAGGTGTGAATGATGCACAGGGCCATGCTTCCTGCCCCACAGCCGGCCCTGAGTTCAGCAGGGACACAGAAGACAGGGAGCTGTGGGGACCCAGGTGTCCTCTGTCTGTTGGTGCAGCAGCTGGTACAGACCCCTCTCTGCAGACATGCGCAGCCCCGTTCCTGCACACAGAGAGAGACAGTCTGAGGGTGAGAGCAGGGGACGCAGTCAGCCTCCCTCCCAGAAGACCCCGTGGCCCAGGCCTGCTCCCCATCAAGTCCGTGGGCTCAGACCCCCGAGGGCAGCTCTCCTGGGTCCTCACCTGGGTGGGGGAGCCTCTCCTGGTTGGAACCTCACTGGGGGACCTCACAGGGGCGGGGGGGTCCTTGCTTTGGGGCCTCACCTGGGGAAACCTTACCTGGGGGACCTTACCTGCAGGGAGCCTCACTTAGGGGGCCTCACCTGGGGGAATCTTACCTGGGGGACCTGACCTGCAGGGAGCCTCACTTAGGGGGCCTCACCTGCGAGTCCACACCTGGGGGGACTCACCTGCAGGGCACCTCACTTACGGGGCCTCACCTAAGGGGGAGCCTCTCCTGGTTGGAATCTCACTGGGGG
>NW_027971262.1:0-207 GCF_054177405.1 Leptonychotes weddellii
GAGGAGGGCACGTTCTGCATGGAGCACTGGGTGTTATGCACAAACAATGAATCATGGAACACTACATCTAAAACTAATGATGTAATGTATGGGGATTAACATAAGAATAAAAAAAATTAAAAAAAAAAAAAGAAATGTGGACATCTGAATTAAAAAGAAGCCAAGAGAACAATAAGTAGGGTTCCTGGGATGGAAAGGAGGTTAGGA
>NW_027971263.1:0-207 GCF_054177405.1 Leptonychotes weddellii
CTCCTTTAATCTTTCCAGTGACCCCACGGCAACATAAGCAGTATTACACTCAGAGGAGAAAACTAAAGCTCAGAGCAGTTAAGCCACTTGCCCAAATTCTCCCAGATGGTAACTAGTAGAGCTGAGAAGTGAAATAATCTAATCAGAGGACAAAACATGACAAAACACATGCCCTTAGCTATGCTGTCTCTTTTTTTTTATGTTATG
>NW_027971264.1:0-207 GCF_054177405.1 Leptonychotes weddellii
AGATGGCGGAGGAGTAGGAGACCTGGATTTCGTCTCCTCTCAGGAATTCAGCTGGATAGGGATCAAACCATTCTGAACACCTACAAACTCAACAGGAGATTGAAGAAAAGAAGAGCAACAACTCTCTCATCAGAAAAGCGACCACTTTCTGGAAGGTAGGACGTGCGGAGAAGTGAATCCGAGGCGATATTCGGGAGGAGAGACGGC
>NW_027971265.1:0-207 GCF_054177405.1 Leptonychotes weddellii
GTTTTTTGTCTGTCCTATTAGCACAGATTAGACAGTCATTTTTGTGCTTGGCAATGCTCTATGGAGAGCCTACGAAAACAACAACCCCAGATGCTCCCATAAAACTGCCCTTTAAGGAAAACTGGTCAAAGCTTTTTTTTTTTCTTTCTGTGTTTCTGGTGCTCAATTGACATGGGTGAGTGAAAGCCACACTCCCATCATAGCTAC
>NW_027971266.1:0-207 GCF_054177405.1 Leptonychotes weddellii
CATGACCTGAGCCGAAGGCAGACGCTTAACCGACTGAGCCACCCAGGCGCCCCTTTCTCCATTTCTTAAGTAGATTAGATGCTGTGTTTCTCCTACTTGTATGAGTCTCGTTGCTAGTGGAGGTGCTAACAACTAGGTCAAAGAGAGGGGTGCAGACTTGAGGACATACTGATGCATGTAAGACAGCCTTAGCAGGTGCGGAGATGT
>NW_027971267.1:0-207 GCF_054177405.1 Leptonychotes weddellii
TTCTGGACATTTGTAAAAAGTAAAACGGATATGGATGTCAGGATTTTGATATTGGAGCTGGTTCTGTCCCAAACTGTTATGCCCTTTCAGAAGCTTCCTCCAGCCTGACCAATAGCCCCAGAGCCCTGGCCTCACCTTGAGTCCCAGATTTTAGTTGTTCATTTTTTATAACCACATTTTTGTATGGATTTTCTGTTACGACATGGA
>NW_027971268.1:0-207 GCF_054177405.1 Leptonychotes weddellii
GTAACAACTCCATGAGGTAAGTTGTATAATTATCTCCATTTTATGGCTGAAGAAACTGAGGCACAAAGAGGTGGTGATTTGCCTGAATAAGTGAAATGACTTGCCCTAGGGTTGGAATTTTGAGCTTAGAATCTAGCTCTTACTTCATTAGGCTACCTCCCCAATAAAATAATGCCAATCATCATCATCATCATCACCACCATCACC
>NW_027971269.1:0-207 GCF_054177405.1 Leptonychotes weddellii
AAATAGGATTGGTTTATTAAAGTTTGCCTTTATTAAAATAACCATCAAAGCGCAGGACATCATTATGCCAGCTTTCATCAGCATTAATATTTGCAAACATTGGAGCAGCTGCCGGTCTTTTAACCACTACCCTACCTCCAGCAGTAACATTATCCATGGCCAATCTCAATAACTGTTTTTCTTCTGTAGTATCGGGTGGTGAGGCAA
>NW_027971270.1:0-207 GCF_054177405.1 Leptonychotes weddellii
GGGCTCGCCTGTGAGGAGCTGAGTTGGGGAGTGGGGAGGAGAAGAGGCACGCTCCATTCTTTCCCCACCTTCATCTGGGGTTCTGACTTCACAGCAAAGCCTTCAGGGTTGGGAGAGAATTCTGGACAAGCACTGGGGCTGGCTCTGGACCCTAACATCATTGTGGACGGCAGATGTGACAGGAGCTTGGAAGGAGAGGCGAGTGGG
>NW_027971271.1:0-12332 GCF_054177405.1 Leptonychotes weddellii
TTCTTTGGGTGTTGAGTTTGAGAAGTTCTTTATAGATTTTGGATACTAGCCCTTTATCTGATACGTCATTTGCAAATATCTTCTCCCATTCAGTTGGTTGTCTTTTGGTCTTGTCGACTGTTTCCTTTGCTGTGCAAAAGCTTTTTATCTTGGCAAAGTCCCAATAGTTCATTTTTGCCCTTGCTTCCCTTGCCTTTGGCAATGTTTCTGGGAAGAAGTTGCTGCAGCTGAGGTCGAAGAGGTTGCTGCCTGTTGGTTTCTCTTTAATGAGCTCTGTGACTTGTAGTTTTCTCACCTGGCAGCTGATCCCCAGCGGAGATACTGCCCAGCAACCCACAGGTCTGCTGAGGCACCTACAACCACTTCTCTGCTAGAGTCTTCCCTCAACCCTCCTGCAGCCCACACCATTGAATGGCAGTTGCTCCTGTGTCTTTTTCGGAGTCTCTGCTGGGCTTTCGATGCCTGACAAGGACTGATGCTGTGTGTGAGGCCCAGAGGCTGGGTCTTTATCTCACACATTCATGCTTTGGCGTCACCATAAAGGAAGAAAGCCCTCCCACAGAAGAAAGCCACCGGACAGAGGAAGTCCACACGAATGCTCCTCAGTTCTCCTCAACCACCACCCTCCTCCCTCGGTCCCCACTCCCAGCGCCGGTCAGGTGCCCGGACTCTCCCTCTCCTCTTGAGAAAGAAGGTCCACTCCTTTGCAAGACTCTTTTTGTGTCTTGCAAACTCCAGTTCCTCAAGTATAGGCTGGGAGTTAATACAGTTTTTCCTTTGCTGAGTCCAAAGGGCACACAGTGGGCTCTGCCATTAGTGGGGCAGGGTGGGGAAGAGGCAGTTCAAGCTCTCATGACAGTTCAGTCTCCCCGCCTGTAAGTTGTGGCCGATTTCCTCAGAAGTTTCCTGTGAAGCTAGAAAACTTCCCTAAAGCAAACCTTACTTTTTCTAAAATAACATATTCTCATTATCCTCATGTGAGAAAAACACGTTCTCCCATTAGCATGTCTTTTATTACACCTGGTATTTGGGTGCTAAGGGTCATCTGATATATAGATATAGACATAGATATAGATATATACATATAGATACAGATAGATACAGGGAAAAACTCTCTCTGCCCGTGTTATATGGCATGTTTTATACATAAAACAAGAACCATTGTCACTGAAAATGACTCCTACTTAGCTGTGGTAGTCAGGGGTAGGAGGAAGCATTAGATCCAATTAGATTCTCTCTGAGATTCGAATCTCTTCCCTAATAGAATGGGGGATAGGAGACATAAACGCCAAGAGGAGGGAAACAGACACATGGTGTACCCTCCTTCTGAAGACCTAATTCTGCATATGGTTTCTTCACTCAGAGCTGTAATGGTAGCTTCTCTGTGAGATCTGCCAACCTTTCTATATCAGTTAGTATTTGCCGCATAACACCCGCCCCCATGATTTAGCTGCTTATAACAACAATCATTTATTTAGCTCATTTTGTATGAAGCGGAGAGTCACTAAAGAAAATTAACTATGCTGGACGTAATTCTGACAAAAAGTTGGCTGTGGCAATAAATGTGATAGGAAACTCAGAACAAATTTATCATGCCATAAAACAGTTAAGAGCCGATAATAAGAATTCAATAGATAGATACATAGTTAGATTATCTTTTCTTAATATAAGGATCCTCTTTTATTTTTTCCTTTTTTATCTTCTTAAAATTTTATTTATTTATTTGAGAGAGAGAGCACGAGCAGGGGGAGGAGCAGGGGAGATGGAGATAATCTTCAGCAGACTGCACTGAATACAGAACCCCCTGTGGGGCTTGATCCCAGGACCCCGAGATCATGACCTGAGCTGAAACCAAGAGTCAGAAGCCCAACTGACTGAGCCACCCAGGCACCCCATAAGGATCCTCTTTTAAAACAAAAAACTCACAATCTCACTTGATAGTAGCCATACTTTCAACATCTATTTATCAAGAAAATTCACTTTGGACTAGCCTCAGCTGGGCAGTCTTCTGGTCTGCCTGATTTCGGCTAGGCTCATGTCTGAGTCCAGGGTTAGCTTGTGGGCCCTCTGGAGCTACCTTAGTTGTGCAAGCCCCAGGGGGAGGGACTGGAACAGCTGGGTCCTCTCCATGTGCTCTCTCATTCACCAGCATCCCTCCCAGGTGCGTTTCCACAGCCCTGAGGTCCAAGAACAATAAGAGGGCGAATTCAAATGCTCAAGTACTTCTCAAATCTCTGCTTGTGTCACATTGATTACTTTCCCTTTGAAAACAAATCATCTGTCCAAACCCAGTATGAGAGGGCGTTTTCAAAGGGTGTGGGTACAGGAGACATTAAAAATTAGCACTATTTGTGCAATCCCCTTTAACTTCACTGAAGGAATTCCATTTGTCTCTAGAGTGTGTTTGGTTTGGAGAAAGTTGGCAAATCAGGAAGCACTCTGGAAAGGGAAAGTAACCTCTTCAGGCTCTCTTCTGGTTTGAGGGTGGATATTAATTAGGCAGACATGGGGCTGAAACTTCCCTATGATCTCAGTGTTCTAAGGCTGCCGCAACCAAGTACCACAAATGGGGTGCCTTAAACAAGAGAAATGTATCCTCTCACAGTTCTAGAGGCAAGAATTCTGAAATCTAGGTGTCGGTAGGGTCTTGATCCCTTCAAAGTCTCTAAGAAAGAATCCTTCCTTGCATCTTCTAGCTCCTGGCGGATGCTAGTAATCTGTGGCATATCTTGGCTTGTGGCAACATAATTCCAATTTCTGCCTCCATCTTCATATGGCCTTCTTTCCCATTCCTCTTCCATGTCTTCAAATACCTTTCTCCTTGTAAAGACACCAGGCATTAGATCTAAGGCCCATCCTAATCTAGGGTAACCTCATTTTAACTTGATTATATCTGCAAAGGCCTTATTTCCAAATAAGGTCACATTCACAAGTACGGGGGGTTAAAACCAACATATCTTCTTAGGGGGACATAACTCAACCCACAACACCTACTTATGGTTTACTATGCAGAGTCATCATTGGTCATCAACAGCCCAGAGCGATGTACAACCAGTCATAACTTAGAAAATCCCTCAGGAATAATATCATAAAACCAAATGCCCTGATTCTGACTGCTCTAACCTTGGGTTAAGAAGAAACACCTCTTGCAGACAGAGAAGGGGAGATCTTTTGACAGCAAATGGTGAGGGAAATTTCTGAGGGGCTGGACTGGAAATTTGAGTTCACCTCATTACATTTTTCTTGCGATTATTCTCTTCCTACCTTTATGACTCTTTAATCTTCCCAATGACATTTTGGATGCCCAGCACAATTTTGCATTTGTAAATATAAATGGACACTTAATCATTGGAGAATTAACATTCATGGTTTCAACTATTCTCAAGGAACCCCTAAAATCCTTGATACATGGTAATTTACAATGGTCAGGAAATCTTTCTGAATCCCAGCAGGACCAGTTATACAATAAATCTCTCAGCTAGAGTCTTCCTAGCTGATCACACAATGTGTTTCACTGTATACATTACAATTTTATCCTTAGCAGTTGAATTTAGGTCTTTTCTTGCTTTTCATGTTTCTCTCCTTAATTCTTCAAATGAATTACAGTTATAACTGTTTTTAATGACCTTTTATGCTAATTCTAACATCTGTGCCACTTTGGATCAGTTTCAATTGATTTAACTGCAGTACTGCTTATATTTTCCTGTTTTTGTCTATGCCTGGGAATTTTTATGGGATGTTAGACATTGTGAATTTTATCATGTTCAACGTTACAAATTTTTGTTTTCCACTAAATGTTCTTGAGCTTTGTTCTAGGGTGAAATTAAGTTACTTGAAAGCCATTTGGTTATTTCAGATCTTGTTTTTAGTATTTGTCAGAAAAGACTAGATCGGTGTTCATTCTCAGGCTAATTGTTCCCAGTACAGGGGCAAGAACTCTACTCAGTGCCCCATGAATCTTGAGGTCTTGCAGTGTGGCTGGCAGAAATAGGCACCATTTTGGATTTTATGTAAGTGTCAGATATTATCACCTTTAATCCTTTCAGGTGGTTCTTTCCCCAAATTCACATGGTTTCCTCACATGCCTGTGCTGATCAGCAGTCACCTGAATACTTTAGGGGACCTCTACACGTATCCAAAGTTCCCTCTCTGTGCAACTCTCTCTCCTTCAATGCTCTGATTTGAAAACTTGAACCACCTTTGTCACCTGTGGTTCAGCCTGGGCTCTCCTCCCCACCCTGCCAGGAAACTCTCAGGGGCAAGCTGGGACAGCTATAGGGTCACCTTGTTTGTCTCCCATGTCTCAGGGATTATTGTTCTTTGGTTGTCTGATGTCCAATGTCTTAGTCTGCTCAGGCTGCCACAACAAAATACCATAGACTGGATGGCTTAAACAACAGAAATTTATTTTCTCACATTTCTGGAGGCTAGAAGTCTGAGATCAGAGTGCCAGCATGGTTGCATTCTAGTGAGAGCTCTTTTCCCGGCTTGCAGATGGCAACTTTCTCACAGTGTCTTCACAAAGACTTTCCTTAGTGCGTGTGTGTGGAGAGAAAGTTCTCTTTCTCTTCCTCTTCTCATAAGGCCACAATCCTATTGGATTAGAACTCTACCCTCATGAACTTATTTAATCTTAATTACATGCTAAAAGCCTCATCTCCAAATACAGTCACATCAGAAGGTAGGACTTCAACATATGAATTTGGCAGGTGGGGAGGGGGCATTAGCCATAACATCCAGTGTCTGGCAAACCATTATTTCATACATTTTGTTCAGTTTCTAGTTGTTTCTGGTGGGAGTGTAAATTTAGATTCTGTTACTCTATCTTTTCCGGAAATTGGAAATCATATATTTTTAAATTGGAAATTTCATAACCTCACTTGATAGTAGCTACACTTCTCGTATCAGGTTATTAACAAAATACGCAGTGGCAAAAAGCTACTATAAACTCAGCAATTCTTTTAAATAAATATGCATTTTATTTATCTTAACAATATCTACATATATTTGCAAACAGTGGCACCTGTGTGTATGCATCACATTATTTATTTTGCGTATGGACAAAATTTAATGTGTATTACAGGTTTCAAAATTATTATAAATATCGTTCTAATACTCAAATTATAGCTTTTAGGAACCAAGACCAAAAAGATTTTTTTCACTGAGCTCCACAAATTTCTTTTTTTTTTTTTTAAAGATTTTTTATTTATTTATTTGAGACAGAGAGAATGAGAGACAGAGAGCATGAGAGGGAGGAGGGTCAGAGGGAGAAGCAGACCCCCTGCTGAGCAGGGAGCCTGATGTGGGACTCGATCCCGGGACTCCAGGATCATGACCTGAGCCGAAGGCAGTCGCTTAACCAACTGAGCCACCCAGGCGCCCGAGCTCCACAAATTTCTAAAATAAATTTTTAATGTAATTATTAATATTCACTAAAAATTTAAAATGTGATTGGTTCAGTTAGAACAAATCATTTCAGTCTAACCTCATTTTCTTTAGTATTGGGTTACTAGATTGATATTGCAGGGGAATGTTTAGCTACACCTCCGGAATTCATCAAGGCCACTGGTACTCCATCTTCTTTATCTACTTGTATGTCTATGGATACAGAAATATATATGGATACAGAAATGTTAGCCAGATAATAACTAAAGAACAAACCGAAAAGATGCCAATCAGATGCCCTTCTAAAATGCACACACTTGGCATCTGAGGCAGAATTTTCCCAGCTTATCACAAAATTTGTTTCCTTTTCCCCTTACTGGGCATGCAGCTAGAATATATTTCCCAGCTTCCACTGCAGTTCTATTCAGTAGAGTATGAGCAGAAGTGCTTTGTGTTCTTTTCAGGTCTTGTTCGAGTAAACATCCTATGGAATATCCTCCATGGTCTTCATTCATTTGTCAGCTGATGCAGACAAGTGCAGCCACCTTGGAAGACACACACTGAAGATGGTAGAGGCACAAGCTGAGAGGTATCATCAGTTCCCTGAATCTCTCTTGGAAGACACTGCTCACTAATTAGGAGCACTGAAGATTTTATTAAGAATGTGGAGAATGGAGGGCGCCTGGGTGGCTCAGTTGGTTAAGCGACTGCCTTCAGCTCAGGTCATGATCCTGGAGTCCCTGGATCAAGTCCCACGTCGGGCTCCCTGCTCGGCAGGGAGTCTGCTTCTCCCTCTGACCCTCCCCCCTCTCATGTGCTTGCTCTCTCTCATTCTCTCTCTCTCAAATAAATAAATAAATAATCTTTAAAAAAAAGAATGTGGAGAATGCAAAAAACAATACTCACAGAATGAAGTCTCAAAATATGTGCTTTGCTGTTTATATTTTTATAAACAAATTGCATCAAAATAAAATAAAATCTCACAATGAGTAGTGTTAATTTTTAAGATTCTTTAATTTTTCATATTTTATTATTTTATGACTTTTTCTACTTTTAAAGTAATACATGCTCATTATGTATTATGCAAAATTTGCTGCTCTTTGCAAATAGAGAGGAAAGTGAAAAAGAGATAATAGCAGTCTTCTGTAATAAAACACTCAAATATAACTACAGTTAATTCCACCAATTGTCTCAAAAATCACTTTAAACTCAATTTATTCAATACTGAACTTGAGATTTTTCCCCCAAAATAAAGTCTCTTTCCAACATTTCCTACTTCACTGAATAATAATACCATTCCTTCATCTGCATGAGCCAAAAATCACAGAGTCATTCTTGGCACTCTCCACTTTATATGCCCTTTCTGTAACCTGCAAGATAGAGCTAAAATAGAAAAAAGATACAATGACTGATGAAATCTTACAATAGATTGATATGTTAGAGTGATGGATGAAATCTAATAGTTTTATTCCAAGACAGTTCTGGATTGGAAGGATTTTTGGGGCAGGTGGGCTGGGCAGAGAAAACATAATCAGCAAGACTTTGAATGTGAAGCTGACTTCATTCTCTGAGTATTGTTTTTTCCATTCTGCACACTCTTCCTAATAAAATTCCACCCTAGATCCAGCTCAAAATCTACCTCTTACATAAAGCTTTGCTTAACTTCTACCCTACAGCAACCTGGCTCTAGCTTAAAGTAATTTCTCCCTTACAAAAGTAGTTTGTATCCATATCATTTGTGTGGTGCTTATTTTTTAGCCATACACTGCTATTTATTTCTTTAAGGTAGATATACTCAACTGTCCTAGCTGGAATTAAAGTTAGGGTTCTTGAGGGATAAGAGTTACAGCTCTCATCGTTTTATTCCTTTGTGAATTCAGAGTCTAGTATAGTTTCCTAGCATGTTTACTTTTTAAAAAAGAAGAACATCCATTTATGATTTAAAAAAAAAAACAACTCTCAACAAAGTAGATATGGAAGGAATGTAACTCAACATGGTAAAAACCCCATATATATACAAAACCTCACAGTGAATGAGTTTTCACTTCAATGGTGAAGAACTAAAAACTTTTCCTGTGAGATCAGGAATGAGGCAATAATCCTACTCTTGCCATTTTTATTCAACACAGGATTGGAAGTTCTAGTTAAAGCAATTAGGCAAGAAAAAGAAATAAAAGGCATTCAAATTGAAAAGGAAGAAGTAAAACTGTCACTATTTTCAGTTGACATGATACTATATATGGAAAACCCTAAAGACTCAACAAAAAACTATTAGAACTAATAAATGAATTCAGTAAAGCCACAGGATACAAAATTAACATACAGAAAATGGTTGCTTTTCTATACATTAAGAATGAGCTATCAAAAAAGAAATTAAGAAAATAATCTAACTTACAATTGCATAAAAAAGAATAAATACCTAGGAATAAATTTAACTGAGGAGATGATAGACCTATACCCTAAAGATGATAAGACATTGATGAAAGAAATTGAAGATGACACAAATAAATAGGAAGATAAACCATGCTCATGGTTTGGAAGAATTAGTATTATTAAAATGTCCATACTACCCAAAGTAATCTACAGATTCAGTGCAATCCCCATCAAAATACCGATGTCATTTTTCACAGAACTAGAACTAAGAATCTTAAAATGTGTAAGGAATCACAAAAACACTCCAAGTAGCCAAAACAATCTTAAAAAAGAACACAGCTGGAGGTATCATGCTCCCTGATTTCAAACTATACTACAATGCTATAGTAATCAAAACAGTATGGTACTGGCACAAAAACAGACACATAGATCAATGGAATAGACTAGAGAGCCCAGAAATAAACCCACACTATATGGTGAATTAATAATGGAGAAAGGACAGTCTCTTCAATAAATGATGTTGGGAAAGCTAAACTGCTACATGCAAAAGAATGAAACTGGCCCACTCTCTTACATCATATACAAAAATAGATTCAAAATATATTAAAAACTTCAATGTAACACCTGAAACCATAAGACTCCTAGAAGAAAACATAAATAGTAAACTCTTTGATATCAGCCTTTGCAATATATTTTTGGACCAATCTCTTCAAACAAGATAAAAAAAGGTAAAATAAACAAATATTAATACATCAAACTAAAAAACTTGTGTACAGTGAAGGAAACTATCAACAAAATAAAAAGGCAACCTACTGAATAGAAGATATTTGCAAATCACACATCTGATAAGGGCTTAATATCCAAAATACATAAAGAATGTATACAACTTAATATTTAAAAAAAAAAAAACAGGGGTGCCTGGGTGGCTCAGTTGGTTAAGCATCTGACTCTTGATTTCAGCTCAGGTTATGATCTCAGGGTCGTGAGATCGAGCCCCACCACATTGGTCTCCACATTGGGCATGGAGCCTGCTTAGAATTCTCTTTCCCTCTCCTCTGCCCCTCCCACCCTCATGCTCACTCGCTCTCTTTCTCTCTCTAAAAAAATAAAAATTAAAAACTAAAAATTAAAAATTAAAAAAAAACAACCCAACTAAAAAATGGGCAAAAGTCTTGAATAAACATTATTCCAAAGTAGGCATCCAAATGGTCAAAAGGCACGTGAAAAGATTCCCAACGCCACTAATCATCAGGGAAATACAAATCAAAACCACAATGAGATAGTACCTCACACCTGTCAGATTTGCTATTATCAAAAAGACAAGAAATAAAAAGTGTTGGTCAGGACGTGGAGGAAAGGGAACCCTCATGCACTTTTGCTGGGAATGCAAACTGGTGCAGCCACTATGAAAAACAGTATGGAGTTTCCTCAAAAAGTTAAAAATAGAACTACTATACAATCTAGTAATTCCACTACTGGGTGTTTATCCCAAGAAAACAAAAACAATGCAAAAAGATGCATCCCTATGATTATTGCAGCATTATTCACAATCACCAAGATTTGGAAGCAAGCTAAGTGTCCATCAATAGATGAATGGATGAAGAAGATGTTATATTTATATATAGAATATAGAATATTACTGAGCTATAAAAAAGAATGAACTATTGCCATTCATGACAACATGGATGGACTTAGAAGGGATTATGCTAAGTGAAATAGGTCACACAGAGAAAGATAAATATTGTATGATTTCACTTATATGTGGAACCTAAAAAAAAAAAAGGCAAAAAAAATGAAACAGAAACAGACTTATAGATACAGGAAACAAACTGTTGATTACCAGAGTGGGGAGAGATTGGGGGCGGGGAATAAAATAGGTGAAGGGGATTAAGAGGTACAAATTTCCAGTTATAAAATAAACATATCATGGGTATGTAATGTAGAGCCTTCTTCTTTTAATTGAAGTACAATTGACATAGAAAATCCTATTAGTTTCGGGTGTACATAATAATTCAATATCTTTATACATTGCAAAAGGATCCCCATAATAAGGCCAGTTACCATCTATCACCATACAAAGTTATTATAATATTATTGACTATGTAGAAGAAGGAGGAGGAGGAAGAAAAAGGGGGAGATGATCAATGCCTGCTGACTTATCTCAGTCTTAGGTTGCCCTGTGCTGGTGTCAGCAAAGCTACTTGAGGAGCTGGGGTGAACAAAGTGGAAGCTCTGTGAGCCATCCTGCCTCTTTTTTGAAGAGAAGACAAACGACCAGGTTTCCAAAGTAGGCTCTTTACATTCTGCCCACTGCCTGGAACACGCCTAGAAGACCAAGATTTCCAAGATGAGATTTTAGTTACATCAAAAAAAAAAGATGAATAACCTTGCTTGTTATTATTTCCCATTTGCTAATAAAAAAAAATCCATTTAAATTGGCCCTTCTCCACCACACTTTTTATACTGATTATTTTCTCTCCAGTCTTGACCTGCTGATCTCTTCCACATTCGCATTCACTATTTATTTCAATAATAATTCATTAACTTGATTTTTGTATTGACCACAAGACCTGGAAAATGTTTTTCAAATTTCTTGCTGATCTGCTCAATGATGATTGTGCTGAAATAGAGTCATGGCATTTCAAACCAATGAAAGGGGGGTTAATGGGAGGCTCTGAGACCCATCTGACAACTGGGTGGTTGGATGGGGACCTCTTTTTTTTTCTTTTTTAAACTACTAACATCTGAAAGAGTCATATCTTTTGCTGAAGAGGTTTTACTAAGAATAAACTTATAAAGAGAGAAATTAAACCAGGTGCTCTTTAAAAAAATAACAAAGCTAGGGACACCTGGATGGCTCAGTCAGTTAAGTGTCTGCCTTCAGCTCAGGTCATGATCTAAGTGTCCTGGGATCGAGTCCTGCATCGGGGCCCTTGCTCAGCAGGGAGCCTGCTTCTCCCTCTGCCTGCCCCTCCCCCTGTTTGTGCTCACTCTCTATCTCTCTCTGTCTCTCTCTCAGACAAATAAATAAAATCTTTTTTAAAAATCAAAATAAAATAAAACTAGTAAAATAATAATAATAATGGCAGCTCCTACATCACCAGGTTGCTGTGAGAATTAAAGTTAACATATATTTAGAGGCCTGCGTGTAGCAAATTCTCAATAAGCAGAACTCTTGCTATTGTCTGCTATTGTCTATTATTTGTCTCCATCGAAGCTATTTCTTTTTTTTTTAAAGATTTTATTTATTTATGAGAGAGAGAGAGCGAGCATGAGCAGGGGTGGGGAGGAGCAGAGGGAGAGGGAGAAGCAGATTCCCCACTGAGCAGGGACCCTGATGTGGGGCTTGATCCCAGGACCCCAAGATCATGACCTGAGCCGAAGGCAGACACTTAGCCGACTGAGCCACCCAGGTATCCCCAACGAAGCTACTTCTTAATCTACATTATATTAGAAGATATTTGTAACATAGGACAGAGCAATGAACAGTCTCCCCCCCTACTAGCTGGTAGGCAAGAAATAAATCCCCTAAACCAGTTAATCTTCCTTTTCTTCTTTTATAAAAGGGAGGCCAGAAATGAGCAAATGAGATTATTTGTCTTAGCATCTGTTTATCAACAAATCTTCACTGAAAGAAGTGTGGGTTCCTGACACCTCCAATACTGGGATGCATTAGTAGAAAAAACAAAGAAGTTCTTACCCTCATGCAATTCTCAGAAAAAATTATTCCAACACTTGTTATAACAGAGAGGAAGATTTTATTCAAGACTATTGCAACAGATGTCAAGATGAGGAAAATGGGGAAAGAGATCCAACTCAACTCTGAATACAAGGTCAAGTGGGGATTTTATAGCTGAGGTGGGGGGGTAGATAAAAGGGATGAGGAAACATCAGGTTAGGAGGTTTCTTGTTAAACCAGTTTATTTTTTTTTTCAATTACTATAGCTTTATTTTTTTTACATTTCTTTTTTTTTTAATTCAATTAATTAACATTTAATATATTATTAGTTTCAGAGGTAGAGGTCAGTGATTCATCAGTTTTATATAATACCCAGTGCTCATTACATCATGTGCCCTCCTTAATGTCCAACACCCAGTTACCCTAGCCCCCCAACACTCCCTCCCCTTCAGCAACCCTCAGTTTGTTCCTATGATTAAGAGTCTCTTATGGTTTGTCTCCCTCCCTGGTTTCATCTTGTTTCATTTTTCCCTCCCTTCCCCTATGATATTCTGTCTTGTTTCTCAAATTCCTCCTATCAGTGAGATCATATGATACTTGTCTTTCTCTGATAGACTCATTTCACTTAGCATAATACCCTCTAGTTCCATCCACGTCATTGCAAATGGCAAGATTTCATTTTTTGATGGCTGCATAATATTCCATTGTGTATATATATACCACACCTTCTTTATCCATTCATCTGTTGATGGACATCTTGGCTCTTTCCATAGTTTGGCTATTGTGGACATTGCTGCTATAAACATTGGGGTGCACGTACCCCTTCGGATCACTACATTTGTATCTTTGGGGTAAATACCCAGTAGTGCAATTGCTGGGTCATAGGGTAGCTCTA
>NW_027971272.1:0-1123 GCF_054177405.1 Leptonychotes weddellii
TTCAAAGGATGTTTTCATTCTTTGGGCTCTAGAGGTGCTCATAGATACTGGTTTTTTTCCTCATTATTAGGCCTTTTCAGTGGACAGAGCAAGAAAATAGCAAAATTTTTAAAAGACAAAGTACTTCTTTTTTCTTATTGAAAGATTTTATCTATTTATTTGACAGAGAGAGAGCAAGCACAAGCAGGCAGAGTGGCAGGCAGAATCCCCGCTGAGCAGGGAGCCCAATGTGGGACTCGACCCAGCACCCTGGGATCATGACCTGAGCCGAAGGCAAACCCTTAACCTACTGAGCCACCCAGGCCCCCAAAAGACAAAATACTTCTTGAATTAATTTTGCTTCCAAATAAAATTTAGGACTATTACATTTTATTAAACTTAATTGATCCATATGTCTTCATTCTTCAAAATAAAAATCCTCATTCTCTGTGACATCAAATAATTACGAATTTGTTTTATGCACAAAACTATTTCAGTATAATAATACCAACATTGACTAGCAGCAATATGATTCCCAAAGATAGTTTAACTGTGTGTGTGTGTGTGTGTGTATCCCATTAGGGATATTATGCTTAAAAGTTACATTCAGGGCGCCTGGGTGGCTCAGTTGGTTAAGCGACTGCCTTCGGCTCAGGTCATGGTCCTGGAGTCCCGGGATCGAGTTCCGCATCGGGCTCCCTGCTTGGCAGGGAGTCTGCTTCTCCCTCTGACCCTCCTCCCTCTCATGCTCTCTGTCTCTCATTCTCTCTCTCTCAAATAAATAAATAAAATCTTTAAAAAAAAAGTTACATTCAGTAAGTAGTTGCTTTTTAGTTGATTTTTTTGTGTTATAATTAATTACATGGATCCTAAGATAGACCTATATGACAATGTTATAGTCAGAGAAGTCCAGCTTCTATCTCTGTCCTCACCGCCCTCTCCCCTCCACCCTCCTATCAGTAATATTGTGGAAAATTATATTATATCCTTCCACTTAAAAACACTTGCATATTTTCATATTCTCTTGTATTTTCAATACATAGTAATATATCCTACATTTGTTGGTCATGTATCCATCTTGGATTTTTCACTGAGCAGGATGTCCTAATGTGTAACCACAGCAGTATATGGAAATACTCCCTAT
>NW_027971273.1:0-207 GCF_054177405.1 Leptonychotes weddellii
GCTTGAGGTTCTCTCTCTCCCTCCCTCTCTTCCTCCCCCCACTCCCTTCCCCACATGCTCTATCTTTCTCTCTCCCGAAGAATGAAAATAAATAAATAAATAAATAAATAAATAAATAACAACTTGGTAGATGCTGTATCAGGGACATCAGAGATTAATCCATTTCAAACAGAACTCTACCATTAAAAATACTAAGACTCGTTGAGT
>NW_027971274.1:0-207 GCF_054177405.1 Leptonychotes weddellii
GGGCTCGGCTGTGAGGAGCTGAGTTGGGGAGTGGGGAGGAGAAGAGGCACGCTCCATTCTTTCCCCACCTTCATCTGGGGTTCTGACTTCACAGCAAAGCCTTCAGGGTTGGGAGAGAATTCTGGACAAGCACTGGGGCTGGCTCTGGACCCTAACATCATTGTGGACGGCAGATGTGACAGGAGCTTGGAAGGAGAGGCGAGTGGG
>NW_027971275.1:0-207 GCF_054177405.1 Leptonychotes weddellii
GGTATTGAGGCGGGCACGTTCTGCATGGAGCACTGGGTGTTATGCACAAACAATGAATCATGGAACACTTCATCTAGAACTAATGATGTAATGTATGGGGATTAACATAAGAATAAAAAAAAAAAAAAGAAACAATGCTACGAAGAAGGTTCAACCATGTGGGAGAATTCTTACGTTGGAAAATACCACAATGTCAGCTGTGGTTAT
>NW_027971276.1:0-207 GCF_054177405.1 Leptonychotes weddellii
TTTTTTTTAAGATTTTATTTATTTATTTGACAGAGAGAGACATAGTGAGAGCAGGAACACAAGCAGGGGGAGTGGGAGAGGGAGAAGCAGGCTTCCCGCGGAGCAGGGAGCCCGATGTGGGACTCGATCCCAGGACCCTGGGATCATGACCTGAGCCGAAGGCAGACGCTTAACGACTGAGCCACCCAGGCGCCCTAAAGTTAAGAA
>NW_027971277.1:0-207 GCF_054177405.1 Leptonychotes weddellii
TCGGGGCACTAGTGGGCGGTGCACGCCCCGTCTCCTCCCTGCACCTCCGTTTCCCCATGCAAAAACGAAGTGCATCCCTCCTACTCTGAGAGTCCAGGCTCCCCGCCTCACCTTCCCCAAATCGGGAACCCTGGAGACCTCCCCGCCCTTCCTACCGTGTGCTGTGTGCGCCCCCTAGTGGTAACCAGAAAACGGGGGGCCAGGCCT
>NW_027971278.1:0-207 GCF_054177405.1 Leptonychotes weddellii
TGTGGGGTGCCTGGGTGGCTCAGTTGGTTAAGCGACTGCCTTCGGCTCAGGTCATGATCCTGGAGTCCCGGGATCGAGTCCCGCATCGGGCTCCCTGCTCGGCAGGGAGTCTGCTTCTCCCTCTGACCCTCCTCCCTCTCATGTGCTCTCTCTCATTCTCTCTGTCTCAAATAAATAAATAAAATCTTTAAAAAAAAAATTATTGTA
>NW_027971279.1:0-207 GCF_054177405.1 Leptonychotes weddellii
TATTTGACAGAGAGACACAGCAAGAGAGGGAACACAAGCAGGGGGAGTGGGAGAGGGAGAAGCAGGCTTCCCGCGGAGCAGGGAGCCCGATGCGGGGCTGGATCCCAGGACCCTGGGGTCATGACCTGAGCCTGAGCTCACTCCCTTTTAAAGAACACCTTGTTTACTTAACTGTTCTGTTTGGAGATTTATTTATACCTGGCTCAG
>NW_027971280.1:0-207 GCF_054177405.1 Leptonychotes weddellii
ATTAAAAACCTCCCAAAAAACAAGAATCAGGGCAAGATGGCTTCCTGGGGGAATTCTACAAAACATTTTTTTTTTTTTATTCTTATGTTAATCCCCATACATTACATCATTAGTTCCAGATGAAGTGTTCCATGATTCATTGTTCGTGCACAACACCCAGTGCTCCATGCAGAACGTGCCCTCCTCAATACCCACCACCAGGCCAAC
>NW_027971281.1:0-207 GCF_054177405.1 Leptonychotes weddellii
TGGATCAGAAGAATAAACATTGTTAAAATGTCTATGCTGCCCAGAGAAATCTATAATTTCCTTTTTAAAAATTTTTATTATGTTATGTTAGTCACCATACAATACATCATTAGTTTTTGATGTGGTGGTCCACGATCCATTGTTTTCATATAACACCCAGTGCTCCATGCAGTATGTGCCCTCCTTAATACCCATCACCAGGCTAAC
>NW_027971282.1:0-207 GCF_054177405.1 Leptonychotes weddellii
AAACCCCAAGAGCATTTGTGTTTTGAGAACCAGCTAAACAGGAAAACCGTTTTACTGGAATATTTTATTTTATTTTATTATTATTTTTTTTATTCTTATGTTAATCCCCATACATTACATCATTAGTTTTAGATGAAGTGTTCCATGATTCATTGTTTGTGCATAACACCCAGTGCTCCATGCAGAATGTGCCCTCCTCTATACCCA
>NW_027971283.1:0-1123 GCF_054177405.1 Leptonychotes weddellii
ATAACTTTGTCGCTATCGGCAACTAAGTCACTACCTGCCACATCAACACTGAAGTTGCCATCTGTATCCACTGTTGTGGTGTAATCGGTGCCATTAACCGTAATAACAACCGTATCATTGGCACTAAATTCACCCGTTACTTGACCGGTAACCGCAACAGTACTCGCAGATTCTGCTGCGTTGATAATGTTGTCATCGGTAATGTCAGCAACTGTAATAGTCGTTGTTGTGTTATCAGGCGCTGTGGTGTCCCCAATCGTAAAGGTTTCAGTGGCATCTGGTGATATGTTACCCGCTTTATCAGTCACAGAGCTGGTGACCTCTAAAGGTTCACCATCTTCAGGTTTAGTCAAGTTAACAACCACTGAACCGGCGTCAA
This sequence comes from Leptonychotes weddellii, assembly GCF_054177405.1. Taxonomy (NCBI): domain Eukaryota; kingdom Metazoa; phylum Chordata; class Mammalia; order Carnivora; family Phocidae; genus Leptonychotes; species Leptonychotes weddellii. The sequence goes on from NW_027971283.1 coordinate 380, forward strand.
TGTCATCTTGCGTCAATACAGTGTTTTCACCATTGACGGTTAAGGTGTCGCCTGCTTGTGCCTCATCTGGCAAGGTCACGCTAAGCGGTACAGCGCCGTCACCATTTAATTCATCCGCAGTCACCGCCGTGTCGCCATTGCCTATGGCAATAGTCGGTGCACTTGGCGCTTCGATGTCAGCGCTCGCTATTGGCGTACTGGTCACTGGACTGGTGTTACCTGCTTGATTGGTAACCGTTGCTGTCACTGTGGTACCCGGCGTAACGTCAACCGTTTGACCGTTGGCTATGATGTCCTCTGTAACGGGATAATCAGTACCGTTTACAGTCAATGTATCACCAGCAACTGTATTATCAGGAACCGTTACCGTAACGGTAACCGTACCATCATCATTGGTCTCAGCGATGTTATAGATATCATCATCACCCGTTGTTGGCGTTGTAATAGTAGGACCTTGTGGTGTATCTGTCGCTACCGTGTAGTCTTTAGTGCTTGCAATAGTACCAGCGTTACCAGCGGTATCTGTGGCCGTTACTACCGCTTCAATAACTTTGTCGCTATCGGCAACTAAGTCACTACCTGCCACATCAACACTGAAGTTGCCATCTGTATCCACTGTTGTGGTGTAATCGGTGCCATTAACCGTAATAACAACCGTATCATTGGCACTAAATTCACCCGTTACTTGACCGGTAACCGCAACAGTACTCGCAGATTCTGCTGCGTTGATAATGTTGTCATCGG
>NW_027971284.1:0-207 GCF_054177405.1 Leptonychotes weddellii
CTGGTGGTGGGTATTGAGGAGGGCACGTTCTGCATGGAGCACTGGGTGTTATGCACAAACAATGAATCATGGAACACTACATCTAAAACTAATGATGTAATGTATGGTGATTAACATAACAATAAAAAATTAAAAAAAAATTCTTAGCATTGTTATCAAAATAGTTTTGACCTCATGGTTCCCTGAAAGGGTTTGGGGATCCCCCAA
>NW_027971285.1:0-207 GCF_054177405.1 Leptonychotes weddellii
GGACAGTTAGAGTTATTTAAAAATTTTTAAGCTTAGTGATTCCAATATGAAGTCTTATTACTAGTTTGAGCCCTATTGAACAAATACATTAAAATAATTGTTGAAATATAAACCTTGTTGGCACTGGAACGTATCTAGAAAGACTGTCTTTCAGATTGGATTATTGTAGAAATGTAAGCGCTCCCTGGGAATGATGATAGTACTGGA
>NW_027971286.1:0-207 GCF_054177405.1 Leptonychotes weddellii
TGAGGAGGGCACATTCTGCATGGAGCACTGGGTGTTATGCACAAACAATGAATCATGGAACACTTCATCTAAAACTAATGATGTAATGTATGGGGATTAACATAAGAATAAAAAAAAAATAGGAAAACATTATAATAGTATCTTTGAGTGGCTGAGAGAAACAAACTACACATTTCCAATTTTATAATCAAAGAAAATATTTTTTTA
>NW_027971287.1:0-207 GCF_054177405.1 Leptonychotes weddellii
ACTTCTCTCGTGGTTCCCATACTCAAGCCTGTGACTTGGCTTCCCTTCTGGTGGGTCCTGGTTCATATGCGCCACGTTGGAGTTATGACCTATTCCCCTACGCCCACCCCACCCACAGAGATAGACAAGCAAGTAAATAAACCTTTTTCTTCTTCCAGTATTCTCTTTGTAAATGACACCACTCATCTTGTTGGCTAATCCCAGTTA
>NW_027971288.1:0-207 GCF_054177405.1 Leptonychotes weddellii
TGTAAAACGATGGATAGGCAAATGCCAAATAATCTGCATGAAAAGGAAATAATTTTTTAAATGCCTTATTATGGCTAATCTAACATCTTTTGAGGACATGTTCATTAATCATCTTACTCTAAAAAACAGGATTTTTAGTTTTCACTATACTGAAATATTTTCTGTGTATTTTCACCTCTTACATCATTCATATTTTCTTTCTTAAGC
>NW_027971289.1:0-207 GCF_054177405.1 Leptonychotes weddellii
TAGGAGGCTGCAGATGAGGACATTTGTAAGATAGAGGTTAACCTGTCTGACAGAACACAGAGTAGGTGCTGCAGCTGGAACTATTTTCAGGTCTCTGATTCCGATAACCATGTGTGTCCTTCTAGAGAGGATATTTCTACTATTTATAACAAAGCATGTGTGTAAAATGCAAGTGATGTTATGTCTAAATCTCAAGAACACGGCATA
>NW_027971290.1:0-207 GCF_054177405.1 Leptonychotes weddellii
ACCCATCCTCCCACCCCCCTCCCCTCTAGAACCCTCAGTTTGTTTTTCAGAGTCCATCGTCTCTCATGGTTCGTCCACCCCTCCGATTTCCCCCGCTTCATTCCTCCCCTCCCGCTACCTTCTTCTTCTTCTTTTTTTTTTCTTAACATATCTTGCATTATTTGTCTCAGAGGTACAGATCTGAGATTCAACAGTCCTGCACAATTC
>NW_027971291.1:0-207 GCF_054177405.1 Leptonychotes weddellii
AAAAAAAAATACCAACAGGGCGCCTGGGTGGCTCAGTTGGTTAAGCGACTGCCTTCGGCTCAGGCCATGATCCTGGAGTCCCGGGATCGAGTCCCGCATCGGGCTCCCTGCTCGGCAGGGAGTCTGCTTCTCCCTCTGACCCTCCTCCCTCTCATGCTCTCTGTCTCTCATTCTCTCTGTCTCAAATAAATTAAAAAAAAAAAAAAA
>NW_027971292.1:0-207 GCF_054177405.1 Leptonychotes weddellii
AGACTATCTTTTTTCCATTGGACATTCTTTCCTGCTTTGTCGAAGATGAGTTGACCATAGAGTTGAGGGTCCATTTCTGGGCTCTCTATTCTGTTCCATTTATCTATGTGTCTGTTTTTGTGCCAGTACCATATCATCTTGATGATTACAGCTTGTAATAGAGCTTGAAGTCCGGAATTGTGATGCTTTGCTTTTCTTTTTCTACAT
>NW_027971293.1:0-207 GCF_054177405.1 Leptonychotes weddellii
GTGGGGGCAGGGGTTAGCCTGGTGATGGGTATTAAAGAGGGCACGTATTGAATGGAGCACTGGGTGTTAGACGCAAACAATGAATCATGGAACACTACATCAAAAATAAATAAATAAATTTTTAAAAATGGTGAATCATGGTATGGGAATTATATCTAAATAAAAATACAAAAAATAACAAAATGAAAAAAGATTTATGATGTCTTT
>NW_027971294.1:0-1123 GCF_054177405.1 Leptonychotes weddellii
TGTGTGTGTGTGTGTGTGTGTGTGTGTATACCACATCTTCTTTATCCATTCATCTGTTGATGGACATCTTGGCTCTTTCCACAATTTGGCTATTGTGGACATTGCTGCTATAAACATTGGGGTGCACGTACCCCTTTGGATCCCTACATTTGTATCTTTGGGGTAAATACCCAGTAGTGCAATTGCTGGGTCATATGGTAGCTCTATTTTCAACTTTTTGAGGAACCTCCATACCGTTATCCAGAGTGGTTGCACCAGCTTGCATTCCCACCAACAGTGTAGGAGGGTTCCCCTTTCTCCACATCCCCGCCAACATCTGTCGTTTCCTGACTTGTTAATTTTAGCCATTCTGACTGGTGTGGGGTGGTATCTCATTGAGGTTTTGATTTGGATTTCCCTGATAATACTGCAGAATTTTTATTTCTACTTGGAGGATGCCTTTCTTGTAGTTTTAGTGAATTCTTTTTTTGCCTAGGGTGAGAAACCTGCATTGCCTTTGCATCTTTGTCAAAAAATCAGTTGTCTATATACGTGTTCATGCTATGCTCTTACTACCCTTCTAGCAGCTGTAGAATCTGCAGTTAGATCACCTCTTTGATTCCTGACGTTGGTAATTTGTGTCTTTTTTTCCTGATCAGCCTGGCTAGGTTGGTCAGCTTTCTTTTCTTTTTAAAAAATATTAAGTAATCTCTACACCTAGGGCTCAAACTCACAACCCCAAGATCAAGAGTCACACAGTCCTCTGACTGAGCCAATCAGGTGCTCCTTCTTTTTGTTTTACTGTTTTTGTCTGTACTGGTTTCTTATTTTCTAGTTCATTGATTTTTTTATTATTATTATTTCCCTCTGCTTTGGTTTAATTTGTTCTTTTTAAAATTTTCTTAAGGTGGAAGCTGAAGTCATGGATTTGAGACCTTCTTCTTCTTTTTTTTTTAAAGATTTATTTATTTATTTATTTATTTATTTGAGAGAGAGAGAATGAGAGACAGAGAGCATGAGAGGGAGGAGGGTCAGAGGGAGAAGCAGACCCCCCGCCAAGCAGGGAGCCCGATGCGGGACTCGATCCCGGGACTCCAGGATCATGACCTGAGCCGAAGGCAGTCGCTTAACCAACTGAGCCACC
>NW_027971295.1:0-207 GCF_054177405.1 Leptonychotes weddellii
TGTTTGTGTACAGAAAGCAATTTGCTTGTTGATAATGGGGGAGGTCCTGCATGTCGGGGGCTGGGGGGATATAGGAAACCTCTCTATTTTCCACTTCATTTTGCTTGAACCGAAAAAGCTTCTAAAACATAAAGGCTGTTTTTTAAAAATGTAATTTACAGAGTAATGCCTAATGGCACCTGCTTTTTTTTTTTTTTTTAAAGATTT
>NW_027971296.1:0-207 GCF_054177405.1 Leptonychotes weddellii
ATCTAAAGGAATAATCCCAACAAGGAATAAGCCAGTTCTTTTTGTTTGTTTGTTTTGGGAAAAGCTGTGTTTTTTTTTTTTATTCTTATGTTAATCTCCATACATTACATCATCAGTTTTAGATGTAGTGTTCCATGATTCATTGTTTGTGCATAACACCCAGTGCTCCATGCAGAACGTGCCCTCCTCAATACCCACCACCAGGCC
>NW_027971297.1:0-207 GCF_054177405.1 Leptonychotes weddellii
GAGAAGCACCAGTTGGAGCGGTCCCTGTACCTAGTGCCGAGGTCCTGAAGAAAGCCCGCATTCCCTTGTTTAACAAGGTCATTGAATACTCCTTTCCTTTACCAGGATCAATGGGACGCGCTGCTGCTGGACCCCGGGGCAACGTCGCTCCTCCGAAACTCTGCGCGACCTCATTAGCAGCATGGTATGCAGCCCTGCACGTGCGCC
>NW_027971298.1:0-207 GCF_054177405.1 Leptonychotes weddellii
GCAAGGTGCAAGGACCGAGAGGGTGATACAGGTAAAGAGGCAGATTCCAAAGACACAGCTGCGTGCTAAAGGACATGAGAATGTTCAAAGATGGCGCAGGTAACAAACGATGTTGGGAAGTCTTGAGAGGTGGAAAGAGAACAATGATGAGGGATCAGGTGGCAGTAATAATAGGGGGTGTCAGATGAGCTGCTGGGCCTCCACAGG
>NW_027971299.1:0-207 GCF_054177405.1 Leptonychotes weddellii
GATCATAGGGTAGCTCTATTTTCAACTTTTTGAGGAACCTCCATACTGTTTTCCAGAGTGGCTGCACCAGCTTGCATTCCCACCAACAGTGTAGGAGGGTTCCCCTTTCTAGGAGATAACATTTTAAACCTTCAGGGCCCTGGCCGCTAGAAGTGATGCTCATTAATGAGTGATAGGCAGGATACTATGGCAGCCAAGCAAATGCCA
>NW_027971300.1:0-207 GCF_054177405.1 Leptonychotes weddellii
GGACTACATCTTCCTATTTTTTTTTAAGGTTAGTTATCCAGTGGAAATCCCTCTTCTTGTTCACTCACACAATTTTTTTTTATTCTTATGTTAATCCCCATACATTACATCATTAGTTCTAGATGAAGTGTTCCATGATTCATTGTTCGTGCACAACACCCAGTGCTCCATGCAGAACGTGCCCTCCTCAATACCCACCACCAGGCC
>NW_027971301.1:0-207 GCF_054177405.1 Leptonychotes weddellii
TTTTTTTTAAGATTTTATTTATTTATTTGACAGAGAGAGACATAGTGAGAGCAGGAACACAAGCAGGGGGAGTGGGAGAGGGAGAAGCAGGCTTCCCGCGGAGCAGGGAGCCCGATGTGGGACTCGATCCCAGGACCCTGGGATCATGACCTGAGCCGAAGGCAGACGCTTAACGACTGAGCCACCCAGGCGCCCAAGATGAATTTT
>NW_027971302.1:0-207 GCF_054177405.1 Leptonychotes weddellii
TTATTTATAATAGCCAAGATATGGAAGATATGGAAACAACCTAAGTGACCATCTATGGATAAATGGGTATAGAGGATGTGGTTATGTATGCACGCACACACACACACACACACAATGGACTACTATGCAACATAAAAAAAAGAATGAAATCTTGCCATTTGGGTCAACATGGATGGACCCCGAGGGCATTATGCTAAGTGAAAGAAG
>NW_027971303.1:0-207 GCF_054177405.1 Leptonychotes weddellii
ATAAGAATAAAAAAAAAAAAGAAAAAAGAAAGAAAAGTCATCCCTGAAATGCACAGTGAAGGGTTTTAGAAAGAATTGGTTTGCCTGCAGAGACAAGGGAGCAATGCAATTTAGTCCCTGTGTAAAAAGTGTCAGCCAGAGGGAATGATGGGGTGTCTTTGAGCAGTCCCAGCAAATTGAACAAAGAATGCGAAACAGATTATGTTG
>NW_027971304.1:0-207 GCF_054177405.1 Leptonychotes weddellii
GGGAAATATGAGTGCCAAGGTGGAGAAGTTCAAGGGGACTAAGAATCATAGAATTTGCCAGAGCTGGTGGAAACATGAGTGCTCATCTTGAGCTGAACAAGCGAGGACTTGCTGAAACCACGGCTTAGTTGGTGACAAGCCTCATCTATCACAGGACACTGTTCAATCTTCAATTGAACGACCTTCCCTAGGAAAGAAAGGCTATGG
>NW_027971305.1:0-1123 GCF_054177405.1 Leptonychotes weddellii
GCTAGACTAGATCACAAGATTGAGGTCCTGCTGGCCACTGTGATTTAGGAATTGTGTATGGATGTCACCCATGTAGCTGTAGTCATGGATAAATGAGGAAAAGCAGACGGACCCTTAAAAGCACCATAAAGAAGTAGAAATGTGAGGACAAGGAGCCTATGATAGAGAAAGAGGAGTAACAAGAGAAGCAAGGGGGGGGTGGGGAATGACAGTGTGGTATTATGGAAGCCAAAAGAGAAGCTGCAATGAAGAATGGATGATAGTAACAATAAATGAATGAATGAATAAAATAAAATAAAATGGAAAAATGTCCCTTATATACTGTTTTCTATTCTAAGACCGTGCTCTTTATACTTATAAAATTAGCATTCCCACTTGACAGTTGAAGAAACAGAAACAGGAAGAAAGATTAAATAAATTGCCCAACTATACCTCGATTATATGTGTTGGAGCCAGGATTGCAGTTCCGGCAGTCAGGCTCCAGAGGCCATGGTCTAAACCACCAATCTAGGCTGAGGATAGAACACAAGCCACAGGTTTCAGGGGAATAGGTGTGTGCGAGCCAGACCACACAGGGCCCCTCTGGCACTAGTTGGTGAGGGAGAGAAGGCAGGGCAGACTGCTTTCTCAAGAAGTGTGTGGTGAGATGGAAAAAAGAGACGGTTTGAACAGCTTTAGGATCTGAAATCCTGAACAAGCTTGATGACAAAGAGAAAAGAGCTAGTTGAGGGGGAAAATCTGAGACGCAAAAGAGGGATGAGATAATTAAGGACACCAGGTTGCCAAGGTGGGGAAAGGGGAGAGATTGGAAGCCACTGATAGAAGAACTGCTTTTGAAATGTAGGATCAAGATCTCATTTTCTAAGGTAGGTAAACAGAATGTTCACTGTTAGAAAACATCTTAAAGTGGAAAGAAAAAAAAAAAACAACAAATAATTTATAGGGGTTAGCCTTTTGTTGTCCTCAGTAATTTTAAAGTAATGATCGATCTTCTGGATAGATGGACAGATAGGTAGATAGATAGATAGATGATAGATAGGCAGACAGAGAGACAGACATAGATATACAGAGATACAGATACACAGCAAACAACCAAGGCATAAACTATAGTAAGAATCAAGAA
>NW_027971306.1:0-207 GCF_054177405.1 Leptonychotes weddellii
AGAGAAACTGTCTCCTGAGAAAGAACCCCTCTCTGCCGACCCAAATCTGAACTCATTCTCGGTATAGCAAGCAGCCTCGTTTACCAAACCCAGGCTACGTGGAAGTCACTGGACAGCTTTTGGGATTCCCATCCCCACACAGCCCAGAAAAAGAGAGGGCAGCCCCACTTTCCAGATGGAAAAAGACGGCCTGGGTGGGCGGTGGGG
>NW_027971307.1:0-207 GCF_054177405.1 Leptonychotes weddellii
TCATAAAACACACTTTACCTCTCTTTGCCTGGACCCCTTCAATCCCCAGCAAAGTGTCTGCACACTCCATTTCTTCCTTTTGTACTCTGTGAGACTCTGTTTTATATCCTATAGTTTCATGAACTTCATATCTTTCATTTGGATTTCATGTCTTTTTAATGGTTTTTCGTGTCGATTTTGCTCATGCTTAAGTGCTAAGGTTTTTTT
>NW_027971308.1:0-207 GCF_054177405.1 Leptonychotes weddellii
TTTAATTTTTTTTTTATTCTTATGTTAATCCCCATACATTACATCATTAGTTCTAGATGAAGTGTTCCATGATTCATTGTTCGTGCACAACACCCAGTGCTCCATGCAGAACGTGCCCTCCTCAATACCCACCACCAGGCCAACCCATCCTCCCACCCCCCTCCCCTCTAGAACCCTCAGTTTGTTTTTCAGAGTCCATTTTCTCTC
>NW_027971309.1:0-207 GCF_054177405.1 Leptonychotes weddellii
TGTGTGTGTGTGTGTGTGTGTGTGGTGTGTGTTGTGCACCCTCTCAGGGGGTCCTGGGACCTGTGCATCCTTGTCTCTGGCTCAGTTCCAACATCCCAACCACAGGGCGAGGCCCCGACGACCAGAGCATTGGAGCAGAAACTCAGCTGCCCCTACAGACCCCCGGGGCTAGGGTCGTGTGCAGTCCAAGCCACAGCACACACACAC
>NW_027971310.1:0-207 GCF_054177405.1 Leptonychotes weddellii
CATAATACCAGATAGTAATAGATTTTTAAAAAAGAAGAAAAAAATAGAGAAGTCTGAACAAATAGAACGCACATCATGAGATGGTAAATGTAAAGCCAAAGAGAAAACAGTCCCATTGAATGCGAATGGACAAAAAGATCCAGATAAAAATCTACAACTTTCTAAACCAGCCAACTGACCAACAAGTGTAAACTTTTGCAGCGCCTG
>NW_027971311.1:0-207 GCF_054177405.1 Leptonychotes weddellii
GGAGAAATAGCAGTAGTTCCTGCCACTTTTCACTCAGCTAAGAAAAACACACACATACACGCACTACACACATTCTCTCTCTCTCTCTTTTTTTTCAGTGTAACCACCTTGCTTTGTGTAATATGGCATTTTCCTGAAAAGCTGTTTAGCGATAGATTTTCAGTAAATTGAGGTTATTTTGCATGTGTGAGGAAGCTACATACTTAG
>NW_027971312.1:0-207 GCF_054177405.1 Leptonychotes weddellii
AGCTTCATGTGTAAATGTTCGGTCACAATTTTATTTTTATTCTTTCGGTCACCAGCACTGCATTTATTTATTTATTTTTTTATTCTTATGTTAATCCCCATACATTACATCATTAGTTTTAGATAAAGTGTTCTATGATTCATTGTTTGTGCATAACACCCAGTGCTCCATGCAGAATGTGCCCTCCTCAATACCCATCCCCAGGCT
>NW_027971313.1:0-207 GCF_054177405.1 Leptonychotes weddellii
TTTATTTATTTTTTTATTCTTATGTTAATCCCCATACATTACATCATTAGTTCTAGATGAAGTGTTCCATGATTCATTGTTCGTGCACAACACCCAGTGCTCCATGCAGAACGTGCCCTCCTCAATACCCACCACCAGGCCAACCCATCCTCCCACCCCCCTCCCCTCTAGAACCCTCAGTTTGTTTTTCAGAGTCCATTTTCTCTC
>NW_027971314.1:0-207 GCF_054177405.1 Leptonychotes weddellii
ATTGTGGACATTGCTGCTATAAACATCGGGGTGCACGTACCCCTTCGGATCCCTACTTTTGTATCTTTGGGGTAAATACCCAGTAGTGCAATTGCTGGATCATAGGGTAGCTCTATTTTCAACTTTTTGAGGAACCTCCATACAGTTTTCCAGAGTGGCTGCACCAGCTTGCATTCCCACCAACAGTGTAGGAGGGTTCCCCTTTCT
>NW_027971315.1:0-1123 GCF_054177405.1 Leptonychotes weddellii
TAGAGAATATATTTTATAGGAATGGGAATTAAATCTGTATAAACTCATGCAAAAACCATACTTCCAAGGTGAAATGTATGGAAAGAAATTTTTAAACCTTTTAGTTTTCTTCTTTTAAAATCCATCTATAAAGTAGTTACTTAAAAGCAGGACACTGAGGTCAGAGATAGCTGAGAAAAGAGGCAGCAGTGTGTGATTTCTTAAGATATTTTCTTTTGTGTAGGTGATTTGGGACACTGGTCATCCGACATACAGTCAGTTTGGGGAGAGATTATGGAAACAGGGCGATAGTGAGGAAAGTTTAAAAACTTTAGGGGACTTTTTTTTCTGTTTCTGAGGTATTAAATCATGAAAACTGATTTATTAATAATTAATTCATAATAATCAATGATATGCTGAGTGTGGTAGTAGCCAAGCAGTTTTGCCTTATAGGTAGAATAAAGGAGAAATTACATGATAGTTCTCAAGGAGAGAAATATCCATATGGAATCTCTGAGAGCAGAGAGGCAGCAGGGACCCAGAAAAAACAGGCAGTTGTTTTGTTATTTCCTCAGCATGATTACCAAACGCCATCTGAGGATGCTTTGCCTACTTCCAAATATGAAAGCTGAAGGGAAGATGGGTTTCTGAGTAGAATGAAAGAAAGAATGCAAAACAGACTCTAAGAATCAAAAGCAGTACAATGGGAGGAAGTGTCCATTCCCAGATGTGAGAGGCTGGAGAGGAAAAGGATAAGTTGGGAAGGGAAAAAGAGATAACACTACACCACAAAGACTGTATGGTAAATAGGAGGTTCTTCACTTAAAGGAAATAATTACTTCTTTAAGGACCTTGTCTCCAATTATGGTCAAATCTGAGGTAATGAGGGTTAGGGCTTCAACATATAAATTTGGGGGAGGACACAATTCAGGCCATAGAAAGGGATATTAAGCTAAAATGAGGCCATTAGAGTGGGCCCTAATCCAATCTGGTTTCTATAAGAGGAAATTTGGGTTGAGCGAGAAGGTGGCCATTTGCAAGCCAAGGAGGGAGGTGTCAGAACACACCAACCCACAACACTTTGATCTTAGGCTTCTAGCCTCCAGAACTGTGAGAAAATAAATTTCTGTTGCTTAAGCCACTC
>NW_027971316.1:0-207 GCF_054177405.1 Leptonychotes weddellii
CATAATACCAGATAGTAATAGATTTTTAAAAAAGAAGAAAAAAATAGAGAAGTCTGAACAAATAGAACGCACATCATGAGATGGTAAATGTAAAGCCAAAGAGAAAACAGTCCCATTGAATGCGAATGGACAAAAAGATCCAGATAAAAATCTACAACTTTCTAAACCAGCCAACTGACCAACAAGTGTAAACTTTTGCGGCCCCTG
>NW_027971317.1:0-207 GCF_054177405.1 Leptonychotes weddellii
TCAGGATAGATCCCAGTGTACGCCCACGCTGCCATTTGAAAATAAGAGCCCTCTCCCCCACCGTCCATCAGGTTGCAAATCTGGGGTGTGGGAAACTACCACCCATGGGCCAATGTGACCTCCCCCTGTATTCTGTAAATTAAGTGTGGCTGGAACATGAGCTATGGACGGTCTGTGGCTGCTTTCAAGCCACAATGCAAGAGTGGA
>NW_027971318.1:0-207 GCF_054177405.1 Leptonychotes weddellii
GCCCCCCGCCCCCAGCGGCTCAGCTGTCTAAGAACAAGTAAAGGAGCGATAACCGCTGCAGCAGCCCTGTGGGCTTCCAGCTCCCCGACTCAAGCAGACGGTGCAGTGAAGCTCAGCAATAAGAACCCGAGCCTCACCTTGACCAGTGGGGGCTCCTAACAGTGCCCAGACGCAATCGCACTCGCTAACTTCTTGGACCGGAGGCAG
>NW_027971319.1:0-207 GCF_054177405.1 Leptonychotes weddellii
TTTTTTTTAAGATTTTATTTATTTATTTGAGACAGAGAGAATGAGAGAGACAGAGAGCACATGAGAGGGGGGAGGGTCAGAGGGAGAAGCAGGCTCCCCGCCGAGCAGGGAGCCCGATGCGGGACTCGATCCAGGGACTCCAGGATCATGACCTGAGCCGAAGGCAGTCGCTTAACCAACTGAGCCACCCAGGCGCCCCAAGCATTT
>NW_027971320.1:0-207 GCF_054177405.1 Leptonychotes weddellii
GGGCGCCTGGGTGGCTCAGTTGGTTAAGCGACTGCCTTCGGCTCAGGTCATGATCCTGGAGTCCCGGGATCGAGTCCCGCATCGGGCTCCCTGCTCGGCAGGGAGTCTGCTTCTCCCTCTGACCCTCCCCCCTCTCATGTGCTCTCTCTCATTCTCTCTCTCTCAAATAAATAAATAAAATCTTTAAAAAAAATAAAAATAAATAAA
>NW_027971321.1:0-207 GCF_054177405.1 Leptonychotes weddellii
AGCTAGTATATCAGTCTTCTCCTGCCCTTGGATATCAGTGCTCCTGGTTCTTAGGCCTTCAATATAGGCAAGACTTAACAACCAATTTCTCCCCTGGTTCTCAAGCGTTTGAACCTGGATTATACCACCAGCTTTCCTGGTTTTTCTGGCTTCCAGGTGGCAGATTGTGGGACTGACTTCCTGGCTTCCATTATTGTGTAACTAATT